>NC_136805.1:17693063-17823063 GCF_951216825.1 Electrona antarctica
TGATTGGCTGAGCACGGAATGTGAGGATGTATGATGATGTATGTAGATGATGATAGAGCGTGCCTCACTTCGCACATGTGTGATTTTTCTTTCTATTGCTGAATGTGGTGAATTTGGTAGTGCATTGTCAATTTGTGAGTACATTTCAACCAGGTGAAGGAGGGTCTGGGGTCTTTCCTCTGTCAGTAAAACATACTTGAGTAGGTTAATCGATACATTAACCTACTTACACATTTCTGCGCCAATTCCGTCCTCAAATTTTGAGCGCGGAATATATGCCACTACTGTTGGGCACCCGTTATGCGATGCTCAGCCAATCATAGTGCAGAATGGCACACCTTCCAGCCAATCACAACGGCTAATCACAGCGGCAATTTCGGTACCATACATGGTAATTGTTGGCAATTCCGTCCTCAAATTTCAGCGCAATACATGGTCAATTTACGGTACTGACACTGTATATTACTAAATGTATTAGTTAGATAATCTGTGAATTAGGATGCCGGTTACTTCCTTGGCTTCGTACACACCTACACAACAAATGTTCGGTCCGTGTGTGATGTCTGATTGCTTTTTGATTGCTGCTCCAATTCATTTTCAATGGGAGTCACATGGTTTGACCAAACATTTTTGTTTGATGAGGGGGGAGCAATCAGCAATCAGCAATCAAACACAAATGTTTGATCAAACCATGTGACTCCCATTGGAAAAGCATTGTGGTGGCCCAAAAAAACGACCAAACATTGCTTGATTGGTGTTTGGTACGTGTGAACTAGGCCCTTGGCCTACTGGCAGCACTCACAAGAAATATTGTGCTAATCAATCCAGTGGTTTGCGATAGAAGCCCCGGACACACAGACCCATTTTTTGACGGCTAACTGTCTCCCACACATACTGTGTGGGTGGTGCATAGCTGACAACCACAAGCACTGAAGCAGCCTATAAAGACACCACATTCAAAACACATTACTTATGTTAATTACATGAAAAGTGCACTAGCACAGATCTCCGCCATGCCGGGTTGTCAATCATAGCCATCAGAATAGAATACAATCACACCCGTGTGAAGTGAGGGGCGATCTTATCGTCGTACATCATCATACATCATCTCATTCCGGCCAATCAGAATTTGCGTCCTCACCTTCGTCTTCAATGTTTGTGTTATGCAATGTTTGTGTTTACACGAACACTCAAAATTGTCCATTCATTGTCGATGGGATTTAATGTTTGTGTAGGACAAAGTTTGTGCAAATACACCAAAAGCTGGACATAGGAGGGGCTAAAATCACACTTGTGTGAAGTGAGAGGCGCTCTCAACATACATCACATTCCGTGCTCAGCCAATCAAATCATCAATCATTCCGGCCAATCACTTTTGGCGTCTTCACTTTTCTGCCCTCACTTTTATCCTCAATATGTACTTTGCTCAAGCCAATCAAATCATCGCTATGGGGTGATCAGCCAATCATCAGACAATGTTTGTGTTCACACAAACCCTCAAAGCTGGGCATAGGAGGGGTTAAATGCTGACTGATATATCTTGATTACATAACTCCAGATATAATGTGTACCGATTTGTGTACGTTTTGGACAAAATCAGTGTAGCAGCAGCAAAAAGTATGTTTTCTTGAAAACGCAAGATGGTGTTAAATCTACTCGGCACAAACAGGTAGGGCCTATATGGGGAGTTGCGCCATGATCAAAGGAATCCAGGGAAAGGGCAAATTTGATTGTACAACCTACAATTCGGCCAAAACGTGAAGCGACCTCTTAGCTTCACCATGAGACGGCTCTTTGTTGGACTAGACTCTACTGGAAGTGTGCATGCAAAGTTTCACAGCAAACAGTCCAGCTGTACCATATATATATATATATATATGAGACAAGAATGGGGACTCCTGCACATCCAAAAAGACCCGTGGGAGGTGCAAGTCTAGTCAGCAGGCATAGACATCAAGGAAGGGACTGCACACTCCAGGGAATAGAGTCTGACAACTTACTGCATCATCATCAACTTATTTATTAGCACGACGTGTTTCGCCGTGAGCTTTGTCAGGTGCATTCCTTGGAAGGTTTTTCCCTTTTTTGATATATATATATATATATTGCATCCACTCATCCCGGTTCTCCATAGATCTGGCCAGTTCGTTGGTGCTTTGCGCTCTTGTGTCTTTCTTGAGTACAGCAACATGTGTTAATGTGGGACATCCTCGTGACCAGTGCCCGTGTGTTCCCACAGCACTACTTTGCTGGCTGGCAGCTCTTGGTGTCTTTGGCAGTGTCCTGCTAGTCTCATTCTCCTGGCTGCTATTTTCTGGCTCACCCAAGGCATTCCATCGTACAGGTTCTTGTTGGCAACATGTGTGCTCTTGCTGATGTTAAGTACTGCACGCAGCATTCTGGTGTAGCACCCATCTAGAGACTTCTGCAAGGTTGGCTTCAGGGTCCAGCATTCACTGCCGTATAGGAGAACAGACTCTACCATTGCATAGAAGAAGCTGAGTTTGGTTTGGCGGGGGAGGTTGGAGTTCATGGCCATGCCGTTCAGGGCCCTTCCTCACTTTAAGATCTTGTTCCGTTGAGTTGACCCATGAGCCCAGGTACTTGAAGTCCTTGACCTCCTTCAGAGCAGTGCCTCCTGTTGTCATTGATGACCCTCCAGGCTCCCCGTACTGCTTCTCACCATGCGCTTCCTGGACTCTCAGTACCCTTTCCATCAGTTCCTCCCCTTTGATATTATCGTAGGTGTTGAAGAGAAGCTGTTTGGCCTCATTCAGTATCTCACGTCTCTCTGCAAAGCCGAGCAGTGCTTCCTTCACCCTGCTCCGTGCTGCCATGACGTCCGGGTGTCTGGACTGCAGGGAGGTTCTGGTTTTGTCCAGCACGGGCACACAGAGCCTGGTCGCCTCCTCATTTGTGACAACGAAACGCCTGTATTCTCTGTTAGGCTCAGCTACCTCATCCAGCAGCTGAAAGTGCCTCCTGACCTCCTCCGTATACCTGACTTGCAGGCCAGGGTTGGTCTGGTCGAGAATGCCTTCCAGTCGTACCGGATCTCGGGGCTTGGCTTGGGAACCCTGAGGCTCAGTCGCACCCTCATGGAGACCACGTGGTGATCAGAGCCCACAGCATGGCTCAGGATGGAGTTCCTACACTTTCGCCTCACTAGTATGTAGTCCAACTGACGTAACATACCTGTGTCTTGGAATGTCCATCTCTTGCCTGTTCATTTCCGGAATATGGTGTTCGGTGCCAGTAACTGGTGTTCCATGAGAAGGGCAGTGAGGTGTGTGCCATTGCGGTTGGTAGCGTCGTGGCATGGGAAGGGTGCGTCCTCTGGGCCGAGCCTTGCATTGAAGACACCCAAGATTGCTAGGAAGTTGTGCGCTGGGACATCTCGGACCGCGGTTGCAAGGTCCTCATTGAACTTCTCCACCCTGACCCTGTTGTTACTGGGTTGCCTGAGAACTCAGGATTTGACTGTGGGGCGCAACTCCTCACAGTCCTGGTTTTAGTTCAGAGTGTCCTTCTCCTAGATGGGTTGCCTTCCATGGCTATGAGCCCCACCTGCCCATGCTATCTGCCCATAGCTGGGACAGTGGTTGGCAGGCGCCAGGGCGTGTCCACACACAGATGGGCGCCTTGCCTCTGGGGCTCACTGTTGCACCGAGGTCCCCTACAGTTTGGCCTGGGACTGCATGGTACCCATGTTACCGTGTCTGGCCACGAGGAGGCACTGCAGAAGTCTTCACGGTGGAGCGTCTTTGTACCAGCAGGAGGAGGCGTACGCACTCGGCTCCTCTTTTCATCCTCCACAAGGAGGGCTAGCCGGCGGCAGTAGCTGAAAGCAGAGTAAGCAGAGGCAGCGTACGATATGCACTAACTACAGATCTACTGCATTACGCATCACACCGCCCTGCACGCACACACGCACACACAACAAATCAATATATAAATACTTCAATAAATAAATAATTAAATGTAATTTTTGGCCTCCTCCATGAGATCACAACGGTCGATAAGGCCTATATGCATGAACACAGCCCTGTTGTCATGTTGATGAATGTGCAATTTAATCACACCGCAGCTTGTGCCAACATATTTGCACATACATGTGCAATTGGCTAGCGAGCAGCGACCTAACTATTTCAAAGCACGCTTAGCCAAGACCCAGCTGTGATTGGCCAGTAGTCACTGTGATTGGCAGTGCTCCTTTTCCTCCTCCTGTCCAACTTCTTTTAATTGCAACCAAATTAAATGTAAAACCTATAAACATAGCCTGTTGAAACAGAGGTGCAAACATATACTTGTATTAGTAAAGATAATCTTACACCTAAAACTTAAGACTATATATACCTAAAAGCCTAATAGTTTAACCCCAAAACAAGGGTTTACCCAAACAAAGGACAGCTCTCTTTTTATTTAGGCACACATTTCAGAATTGTAACTATTCAGGCAATTAGGCTCTGTTCCCTTACTTACAGTAACCTCGCCAAAAGGCTAAACCTAACCTTAACCTACCAAAAGACTATATATGCTTAACCCTAACCTCACACTAACGCAACATTTGATTGGATTTAGGTAAGCTTGGCAGCATTGAACAGTGATGCTTGAAGCCCACCCAAAAAGCGGTGCTCACGCACGCACTATATTGTGTGAGCAGGTTTGTTTCTTTTCGCCCAGAGTGGAAATAAATCTTCAAGTGCTTCGCCATTCATCAACAATGCAGCCGAAGAAAAGCAGTGTCCATACGCTCACGCTTGCGCACCTGGTGGGTTTCAAGCGTGAGCTATAGGCTACCGAAATTACTGCTCCATTGGGATTTAATTTATTTGAACCTGGCCCTCCCCATTTCTTCTAGAAAGCCAAGCAGAGGCAGGAATAGTAGGGCGGACCTAAGGGCGGGTCTTGTCTAAACTTGCTTGGGAATAGTTATCACGCAATTGGTTAATACCGGTAGATCCTATACAGGAGGGACAGATCGTTGTAATTGGCTAGTTCGTAGTATACAGTAGTCTGATCGCATAAGGATGAAGGAGCCCGATTGGCTACTTCTGGTCCCTAGCCCCGGGAAATGCTTATCCTGTAGCCTGGAGAGACAATTGCTCAGCAATTATTATTATTTAAAAAAAAGAGTTGTCATTGCCCAATTTGAAAAATATTTGTGATATTATGTCTTTTGCAGCCTTTTGTCAGAGTGCACAAGAAATATGACGCTGATCGGCCAAGTAGTATGCGAGAGTAGCTGCGGACGCACACGCACACGCACACACACACACACACACACACACACACACACACACACACACTCTCTGCAGAAAACATTCAATGGGAAGCAACGCAAACCTGCATTCTGTTCTAAATTAGCATGGCCCCTCTTCTTCATGCCTTCAGTCATGTGAATGCTCTCTGTGATGCACTCCTGATATTGACACGAGTTCATATTAAAGCAAGCAATAATTTGGATGTGTTCACTTTGAATGAAGATGGAGACAGCTGTGCATGTCACTGTAATTATAATGAATTGCATTTTTTTTATAGCTCTTTTCCAAGTGCTCAAAGCGCTTTACAATGGTTCCTTCATTCATACATTGGGAGGTGAAGCGGCGAACAGTCGAAGTCAGCGTCGACTCTGCACATTTGGTCTTGGACAGGGACAAATTACCTCAGCAATATGCACGCGTGGCTTTCCGATAACAAACTGTTATTACACCTGAGAAAAACTAAATCCATTCTGTTTCGGTCAAAAAGCAACCTGAGCAAGTTCTCTGGCTTTACGGTCAAAGTCAGTGACACGCAAAGATGAGGTGGGACAAAAATGACATCTAAAGTGATCATGAAGGTCAATCAAGCAAAGAACAAAATGTTTGGTCAAGATCTCCTCGTTTATCAACAGGAGTGCACATCCAGTGCCATTTTGACTATGCTTGCATCTCATGGGTCACTAACACCCCCAATCCCCACATGTCACTAAAAAACAAAACCACAGACCTCACAAAACACACTGATAAAACTGCTACCGAACCTCAGAAAGTACGGTATTAATTTATACTGCTGGCTCACTCGTCTACGTATTATGTTAAATATTACACATAATAACATCGGTGGGGTTTTGCTGGCTTTTGTGCTAGCAAAATGGTTATGGCCCTCATTGAAAACAATGTATTTCAAACTCCAGCTTGTCACTCTCCACTCTCCAGGCTGAATGAACAGCGCTTGAGCGCTCCATTTTCTGCCCCCTCAATGTCGTAACTCTGTCTTACTCTATGGCTCTGGCGGAGTCATAGGGACATGAGCATGACAACAGTCCTGTTGTCAAAGGCCAATCATTGTGATGTCAGAACAGGCCAGCTCCATATATGGAGATTAGTAGATCTGCTATTTCTTTTTAATTGTGAAAACGTGTGCAAAACGTTTTTAACTCTTTTTTTAAATCTTTGCTTCTGGGGGGTCCCTGGAACAACATCATTTTCAGATTGGGTCAGTGGCCAATTGCATATAATTTTTGGGGTCCTTGATATGCAATAGTTTGAGATTCACTGATATAGAATTCTTTTTCAGAAAACTGTCAGGATTTAGAAGACATTTGTAGAATCTGGTCTCAGGTTTAAGGATGGCAATATCAGTTTGACTATCAGTTTGACTATCCCAAACACCTTATTTAAAAAACTACCGGCTGGGTTGCCATGGGATCTGCTGTGCACCTACATGCTCCCCGGAGAATGAACCCACATGATTGTGGTGTGGCCATGGCCTTTCCTTAGGCTAAAATGTCCACTTTACAGCCAAGATATCTCAAACTTGCATTCAATTGATTTTGATTACCGGTACCCCTTTCGCCTAGCGCCACTCATCACTCTCAGACCAAACGATTTATCTTCAAAGCTTTTGCTGTCGTTTACAATAATATGAATCTCCTTCAGTGAATATACAATAAATACAACTGCAATGCTAATAATAATCTTAGATTGTCCTTTGTTTTTGAGCGGTACCTAACCGCTCCAATGATTGGCTGTGTGTCTGTCTGTCTGTTTGGAGTACGAACAGCTGCAATACCACTGGATGACCCAAAGTGGCACTGTTGAGCACCCTAAAGGGCCATTCACACTGAGCACGTCTATAACTATAACTGCAGCCAGCCAGTGGTGTTGTTGAGTAGCCTGCACCGCTCAGTTCACACAGGCGTGATTTGTATTTTAGGCCCACTCGTGAGAAGACAGGGCTCTAGGAGAAGGATGGCGATGTTGGGTTTTCACCACTCTGTTGTTGGGTGTAGCTAGAGGGGCTTTTACAGTGTTGGTCTTGCTAGTGTGTTGGGGGAGTATTTGACACACTTAAGGTGAATGTGTATCATACCAAATCATGACAGACATGACAACGTTTTTGTTGCAAGTGTCATAACTTGTGTATTTCCAGTCCTCTGCAAGGTGTGTGGTGGAATCCCTTTGTTTCCTGTACTTCGTGTCTGTGGTTTCCAATGGTCCATCATGCGTGCACGTCAACTCGGGTTTGGGTGCTGCCAAGAAACCCCCCAACCGAGCATTAAACACCCCTTGGGCCACAGGAGGCCCCTTCCAGGACCTGCCTAGGCATGCGCCTGCCAAGCCCTGCAGTTTGCTGCTGCTCCTCTCTGCCTGTCTACTCCCCTGCAGCGGATTCCCCCGGCATTCAACCTGGGAGTAGCTCCCTGTGTCTGATGCCTCTCTCCATCTCAGTTGAGACACGTCGCTCGCGGCTTCCGAGAAGCGAGGCAAAGCAGACGGGATCAGCATGGCACACATGTGGGCTGTGTGGCTGTGTGTGTGTGTGTGTGTGTGTGTGTGTGCGTGCGTGTCTGTTTGCATGATGCACCTCATACCCACAGGCTCTCTCTCTACAGGGTTAAGACTCTCATTAGCACTTAGCCAAAAATATATCCCTTTCATCTTGTCTGTCCATTATGGATCAAGAGAGGCACATCTATTACAAAGTTAATGAGGCGGGCAGATCCCTGTCCTGTAGTCTAAACATGCTATATCCACAAGACAACTCCCTGCGGTTTGCCAATTGATCCCATCAGAAATCTATAAATTGCCAAATCAATGTGTCAGCAAGTAGCTGTCCTGTTAGGGGGTCCCTGACTACAGCAGAGATTGACTATATTCACACCTAGGAACAAATTAATGAAGGAATGTCATTGTCTCTACTCTGCAATTCCAGCCGGCAGATTTGTCACACTCTGTGGCAAACCGCTGCCGAAACTCTGGTGGAATACATTGGAGTCAATGGAGCCGAGTGGACAAGCATATGAACAAACACTATTTCTGAATGATTGAGACCATTGTAAAATAGTCGCTTCTGGATAACACATCATTGCCTGCTGTGTTGCTTTTCGATGTGGACACTGTGTACTATTATAGAGGTATCTAAAGAGCACAAATACAGTACAGTATGTCTTCTTTTATATTCCTGAACTTCCGGTAGAAAACAACCTGTGATATGTCTTCTTTTATATTCCTGAACTTCCGGTAGAAAACAACCTGTGATATGTCTTCTTTTATATTCCTGAACTTCCGGTGCGAGATTTGCCACCCATGACATGAGTGTCACATGGAACATCCCCGGCGTCCAGTCACGTGACTCACGTCCCTTCCTTTCATTTGTTCCTAGATTCCCGCAGCGGCCATTTTGCTCTCAGGTCATATTTGCGGGTTGAAACGCCAGCCCGCGCAAACAAATCACTCAGCTCCATATATGGGAATAAAAGGGGGAATATCGGTGTAAAGTAGTAACTTTACTTGTACTGTACGTAAGAGCAATTTTGAGATATTTGTACTTTACTTTACAATTTCCAATACTTTTACTTCTACTCCACTACATCTCAGAGGCACATATTGTACTTTTACTCCAAAACGTAGTTACTAGTTATTTCGGCCATTTGAAAATAGCCAATCTATGCGTCACAATGCGTCGCATCGCAACATAATTGTGAGCTTGTAGATCTGCTATTTTCAAAATATTTTTATACATTTGAAAACTTGAAATGGGACATTCTGCATAAAGAGTACTTTCTACTTTTGGTACTTTAAGTTTTTTGAAGCAAATACTTTTGTACTATTACTCAAGTACATTTAGAATTCTGGACTTTTACTTGTAATGGAATAGTTATACAGTACATTGCAGTATTGATACTTTTACTTAAGTAAAACATTTGAGTACTTTTTCCACCACTGCGTAGGTGTGAGCCGAACTGTAGATGTGAGGGCTGCGTAGCGGCCCGAATCTCTAGTTTCTGATATTCACAGTGGATTTGTTTTTACGTCCAGGACAGGCTTCAGACGCGCCTCCTCAGGAGACTTGGCTCAGATCTGAACCCATTTGATTTGGCGTTAGGAACCTGTTGCGACGTCGACCCCAGGCAGGGTTCGAACCCACAACTAGCTTCCACATGAAAGGCTGCTGAAAGGCTGCTCTGCTGTCGGGAAGAAACCACTTAACTCCAAAATATTTATTTTTCAGGAAATTAAAAGAAATACGGTATATATTTTTCAGGAAAGAAAGAAAACTTTCTATTTTTTAAAACAATGCAATACTGCCTCTTCAAAGTTGGTGTTGTGACTTTATATATTGTCAATGACTTCCATAAGAGGGAGGGGGAGAGGTGGTGGAGTTAGCTGTTTTAGCAGACAGTTTGAGGGTCCAATGGAGTTAAGAGGTTTTGTCCCAAGTGCTTTTTACTACTTTTCATTGGTTCAATATTTTCAAAACAACACACAGACGTAAAGGGTGTTCAATAGCACTGAAAATCAAAAACCTCAAAAATGGAGTTAAGATGTTTCCTCCCGACAGCAACGATTGCTCTAACCACTACACTAGGACGGCCCTTAGTTTCTGAAATTCACAGTAGTCAATATTAGTAGTCATATGTGCACAACACAACTACATATGTAGTTCAGAGGGGTTAGAATCATGGATGACTCAGGAGGACGTACTGTAGAGCAGCTGTCCAGATGGTCACGATTGCATCCGCTGTCAGTGAGTGTATGATTATGTGGGTCAATGTACCGTACAAGTATAAGGCACATTGTAAACCAGTGTTGATTTAGTCGACTAAAACTATGCCGAACTATTTCGCTGACAAAAACTAAATAAACACTAAGCTATGAGGAGGACTAAAACTATGACTATATAATATTGACAATTTCATCAAACAAATACAAACTAAACTGTTAGGGAGGGACTAGGGGAGAAGAGATCCAGTAGAACTAAAATAACAGTAATTGTATATCGGCTATTTTCGGACGCCATCAAGACACTGCCAAAATATATATTTTTTTGTCAACAAAATCAACTGTAGATTTTGTCGACCAAAATCGTATGATATTTATTCGACTAAAACTAGACTCAAACTAAAACCTTTCACATGACTAAAATGTGACAAAAACTAAATGAGAAATGTCTGTCCAAATCAACACTGTTGTAAACGGCTTTATCCAAAGCGGTTTACAACAGTGTCGATTTGGACACCTTTATCTAAAGCAGGGGTGCCCACACTTTTTTGACTTGAGAGCTCCTTTCTAAATAACCAGCTCAACACGATCTACGTACCTACCGAAAATATGATGTGCCATTGCTGAAAATAGTTTGAATATGTACCTGAGGGGGCTTTGGAATAGCGGAACTGCCGTTAGACAAACGTACTTGGAATGAGAAATGGAGCAGGAGAAATTGAATAGATAGGGGGTTTTTTTGTATTTAATTTGTGACGCTACTGACGTTTTTGTGCACAGCAACACTCTAAATATTGCATTGTGGGTTCGCAATCTACAGTACCTTTTGGGCACCCCTGATCTAAAGGTATATACATGCAGACCATTTATATAGAAATGCAGAGCATATAGAAAGGCAGAACGTTTGGGTTCCATGTAGCAGTAGTCCGGTCCGTCTGGTCCGCCCCGCGGCTGAGATTAATGGGCAGTAGCCCAGCTAGCAGACAGTGTAATTATGCTACTTAGTCACCCAGTCACCAGACAGAGTGAAGTCAGCAGCACTTGAACTCAGCAGTGGCATTTCCGGAGCGGGACAGTACAGGGAGATGAGCTAATATATGCAGTGGTGTAAAGTAACAAAGTACATTTACTTAAGTACTGTACTTAAGTACACTTTTGAGGTATTTGTACTCGAGTATCTCAAATTTCCAATACGTTTACTTTTACTACACTACATCTCGGATCCAAATGTTGTTTTTACTTTTACTCCACTACATTTATTTGAAAACCTTTTAGATACTAGTTACTTTGTAGATTTCGATTAATGTTACAAAACAGCCCATTCAGCCCTGTATACATTTCGACCATTTGAAAATAGCCGAACTACAAGCTCACCGCTTGCAGATCTGCTATTTTCAAATGATTTGTATACATTTGAAAACTTGAAATGGGACATTCTGCACAATGATTACTTTTACTTTTGGTACTTAAAGTACATTTCGATACCAATATTTTTGTACTTTTACTCAAGTAAGTTTTGAATTCTGGCCATTTACTACTAATGTATTTCTACATTGCAGTATTGAGTATTTTTTCCACCCCAGACAGAGTGAAGTCAGCAACACTTGAACTCAGCAGTGGCATTTATGAAGCGGGACAACAGAGAGATGAGCTAATATGACCGTCCTCGCTCGGGTGAACACACGACAAGGACATGAATGGAGATTTATGACCGCTCTCAAATTACTCGTCCCATGCATGGGAACAACAAATTAGGCACAAAAAAAAACAGCATCTTAAACTGGCATTACTTACAAGGATATGCGGTTGCCTGATTTATTGGATTGAGATTTTAATGATTGCGGTTAGTTTGAAAATAAGTGTACGTTTATACTCGAGAGTTTATGTAAAGGCACTGTCCTCGAGGCAGCGTGCAAGACGAGACTTTTTATCGAAACACGAAATTGTCAGCTGTTGATGAATGCACCTTCACTAAGGCGTTCAGCACCGTTTTACGGTTGACATTATCTCAAACAAGATGTGCTGGTGGCGCAAAGCAGCCTCGCACTGTAGCTGTTCAATGGCCTCGTCGTCATGCTATCCTTAAGCCACATCTCACCGCGCAACTCTCGATACCTGGGAAGCCAGCTGTAACAATGCTCACCTGTGCTCCCAAAGCAGGATCAAACAGCAAACGTGTCGGAGGAGGCAGGAGGAGGGAGGGGTGATGGTGGTGGGGGCTGACGGGGGCTGTAGAGAAAGCAAAAGTGCACATGAGCTGTGAACTGTTTTTTTTTCTTTCTGTGGGGGGATTTCTTTTGCCTTTGACTTCAATAGCTCTGGCTTTTGTGTCGGGTGGGGCGCAGCACAGCACTCATCTGTCAGAGTCAGTGGCTGCCGTGGTAGGGTTGCGCCCCGCGGGGGGCCTGAGGTCATCCTGAGTGGCGCTCTGATCTGATCAGCGCGGAGCGCAGCGCAGCACAACCCACCCACCCCCCCCTACCGTTGACTTGTACAGTACATGGCCTGCAGCGTTGTGCTGCTCGCAGGCTCAGATCTGCTCAGCTCATTGGTGGAGTGACGGCTCGACACTGGCAAGGCCTGCTCTCACCTTTAGAAGTTAGAACAACAGATTGACACATGCCCCTACCACCCCTCTCTCTCTCTACCACACACACACACACACACACACACACAAGACATCAACACGCACGCACACAGACAGACACACACACAGATTATCTCATTCCCTCAAACTGTGGAATCTAGAATATGTGGTGAACGCATACATCTACCCAAGAGCCCTCATTATTTAAAAATGTATGCCTTTACAATAGCATGTCAGTTTGTTTGTACAAGGGACCTAAAGGCTCTAGAGTAAACGAACATCAAATCGGAACACAGACAACCTTGATACCCGTTGCCTTTTCTGGAAGGCAGTGTGTGCAGTTCTGTTGGAGCCTGTCATGTCCCTAAGCATGTTAAAACACGGCCATAGCAAATATCCCCTCCGCTCCTCCATCCCCTCTCACCTTATTTCGGGAGAAAAAAAGTAGGCAATTAAAATTAATTACCTCAATGAAACTATAATGGTTTCTGGCATCGCAGGTCGAACTTGGCTGTCTCATTGTGGTGATTAATCGCTTCTTAGGCACATCTACGCCAGCCCTCTGGTAAAGGAATGCCATCTTTTTTCTGTCCGCGATCGGCAAACCCCAGCTGCACACACCGTCATCCTTAAAACACAGACATCAGCTCTGGAGGAAAACCACAAATTGATGACAGGACGGTGGGGCACGTGTTTTAGATTGTACACAGGGGCTTCCCCCCCCCCCCAACGGGCTAAACAACAGACAGGTCCCCAGCATGTGCTATCTTTGAGATGATCAGGATCCAAGCACAGCAGACAAGGGGGAACACTTAGGAAAGTCGACGCTAATAGGGCATATCCCTGCCCTGGAGTGGGGCTGCTAGCTTGCCTTCTTGTTGGGGGGGGGGGGGGGGGGGGGGGGGGGAAGCAAACAAACAGCAGCATACAGTACAGTATAAACTACACATAGTCAATTAAACGGTAGAGTGAGCACACTGGCTAGGAGGAACTCACGCACGCACGTGTGCGCATACACACTCACATACACACAGGTAACAATTTAATGACTGAGAGAATCATAAGCAACACAAAATAAATTGCAACTGAAAGCACCAACATACTTGGAGCCAGAGTGCACGTTCATTCTGTATAGACGGTCAAGTCTCTCAGAGCAGGCTGCATTTCACAGGGCCCTTTTTGGCATATCACCACCAGTGCCATTGTGGAGCCGAGTTCAGGGAGGGCGGCCTCGTCCAGTGCGGAGTGTGTTCTTTCAATGAACTGCCCTATAGAAGTGTCCTATTCTAAGTACAGGGAGGCGGAATAGTAAGGAGATACATCGTGTTAATTGAATCAGGCAGGCCAGCTACATTTATTGTCAGTAAGGACGACTTGTTGGACGCAGGGCTGTACTGTGTGACAAAGGAACTAAATGATGGTCTCCTGTCCACCCACCACTGGTCCCTTCCATTTTGCCTCCAGAATACAGTTGGGTGCCACCGATATTGTCCCTTATCATTTGACCCATTTAGGCCTGACCTCAATTTTAAAAAATCCTTCTAAATCCTCCAGTTTTCTGAAATAAATATTTTCACGATTTTTCAAAAATAGCAGACCTACAAGCTCGTAGCGCGCCACTCGGTGGCGCGCTATGAGCTTGTAGATCTGCTATTTTTCAATAGCTAAATTATAACATAATGTTTAAAACACCAAAAGGGGTTCCCGCCCAAAATGGGTTAACTGTCCTTTTGCGTAGATCACGCAAACCTCAGCAAAAAGAAAAGGACAATATCGATGGCCTCCAACTGTACTTACAGCACCAAAAGTAGGCTCAGTGATATACACTAACGTGTGTTCTACCTTGCGTTGCAGGTCCTTGGCCCTGGGGCAGCAGTACTCGTCCCTGGGATCCCAGCCCATCCTGTGTGGCTCCATCCCTGATATACATTAACGTGTGTTCTACCTTGCGTTGCAGGTCCTTGGCCCTGGGGCAGCAGTACTCGTCCCTGGGATCCCAGCCCATCCTGTGTGGCTCCATCCCTGGCCTGGTGCCCAAGCAGCTGCGCTTCTGCCGCAACTACATCGAGATCATGCCCAGCGTGGCCGAGGGCGTCAAACTGGGCATCCAAGAGTGCCAGCACCAGTTCAGAGGCCGTCGGTGGAACTGCACCACCATCAAGGACAATCTGGCCATTTTTGGCCCCGTGCTGGATAAAGGTAGGTTCTTTATAATGCTGAAAAGATTAGTGCAGATAAAATGTGATCGATGGCTCTTGACAAGACAGAAAAATGGATAACAAGCTGTTAAAAAATCTAATAAACTAAGATTCCTGCAAGCTGTTACAAGTGTTGAGGTAAAAGCCTCTCAGAACTACCGCTTATCCCTCCCTGCCCATTCCTTATCCCTGCCCATTCCTTGGGCTTTTGCTGACTACTAGCGCAATTACACTAATATACACCTTTCCTGGCCACAGTGAGAAATGAGTGCCAGTGCAAGCACGGACATATTCCAATCCTTACCGTTAACACCTTTAGAGTCCCGACTCCGTCTTTGGAGTCTTTGGATCTTCTTTTTGGGTTTCTTTAAAGGTACACACTTGTACATGAAAGAAGGTCAGTGCTGTAAATCTACCAAAAGTACAGCTGATGCGGAGGTGTCAATCAGACACTCTGCAATGCTGAAGGCATTTGTTAACCATCTCAATGCCAACGGTGACTGTTATACAATCGACATTTGTCCGAATGTATTGAGAGGATAGCCCATTGAAATGCAGCATCTCATTTTAGAGGGGGTCCTATGCACAGATAAAACATTACATACAGTACAGTGCAAGCACGCAATACACAGTACACAATATACAATACACACATGTACAGATGTACAGTTAGCTTGCTCATCCTCTCCCACCCACGCACCAAGCCCTCAACTCAATTTAGACAAAGAAATGGAGAATACAGCACAATGACTTGTACCCCCGTCCCTACAAACCTGACACAAAAACACACAGAACACACAGAGGCAACAGTAGCCGGGGATGCACAGCTCGAGGCCCTGTGCAATCCCTATAAAGATGGGGGTTTGTGAGTGTTGCGAGTGTGGCCGCCGCTTGGAAATGAATTAGCCTCTGTGTGTCAGAGGGGAATGGGGATCCGGGGCAGAAATGGGCTAGTGTGAGCCTCCTTGGCTCCTCAGTCAAATGAAATGGAGAGGGGAGGCCAAATGAGATTACAGGCAATAGAAAAGGGCCGGGGGCTCCGCTCATCCCCTACTGTGCATGAAGACCAGTGCGCGCCTCACATCGCCCGGGCTCCCACGGACGCCCCATTCACACGCCCTTTTGACTCTGTCATGAAAACAGGCTGAAAGGGGGAATCTCTCCCCAACCTAGCACCAGGTCCACACGTTGGGATAAGGAAGGCGAAGATTGGAAGAACAGAAAGGGAGGACAAATAACGGACAGAGGGAAGTACGTATAAGGAAGGAACTAACTGCTAGGTGTTTGACGATGTCTGACGCAGGGAGCGCCGCGCGCAGACGGAGCTCGGATAAGGAAAGACAAGAGCTGCCAGCCCCAATCCGCGGGCTCCCTCGCCAGTGTGTCAGCTACCAAGGCATTGTTGGTGGTGGTGGTGGTGGTGGTGACTGCCTGAGGAAAGCGGGGGGTTGAGGTCTGGCGGAGGTGGCGGCGGTGGTGGTAGTGGAGGATGGGGTTTGAGCTCAGGGTGTTGGCGGAGGGGTGACTGGTAGAGGAGGAGGAGGAGGAGGATGAGGGGGTTTAGGGAGTTTAGGGAATGCCAGCTCCGGGCAGAGCGGGGCTGTGGGGGCGCGAGTCGCTGGGTCCTTTGTGCGGGTAATACGGTGTGACACAAGGGAAACAAAGGCGGATTGATGGGCACAGCAGGTAGCAGGAGCAGCGCTAGCCTTGGCTAACAGCCAGAGCTCCAGGGGCCCTCTGCTCACAGGCCCCTGTTGTGGACAGCCCAGTGGGGCTTGCCAGGGCGAGCTGGGACGCCCAACATTAGGTGTGTGTGTGTCACTCCAAATATGCATTCACTGGAGACTGGACCACAGTTAATACATGTTGATAGTACGACAGTTAAGTATCACATATCTAGATAATTTTAAAGCAGTTACAAGAGCACAACAGAGCTCCAAAGACTGTATTCCATCTGTAGTTCCTAGGAGTACATCAGATCAGTCTTTTGACCTTTCACCCCATGAACTATGACCCTATTCAGATGAGCCAAACAATGAACCAGAGACTCCTGTTGCATGAGGGTCCGAAATTCAGACATGAAATCATACACAGTGAAGAATGCAGTGGGCATAGTGAACGTTACCGTACGGTACTTTGAGTCTTACAGGAACTTGACCTCTAGTCATTTGCTCTTACATTTGGGGCAACTTGGGAGCACTGCTCCACATGTTCTGAAGAGTAGTGGGACCCCTCCCTGCAGGAATGTGTGTGTGTGTGTGTGTGTGTGTGTGTGTTAGCATGCATGCGTGCATGTTCTATGTGTATGAGAGGTGCTGAAGTGAAATGGGTGAGCCACGGTAAGTGTGCTGCGATTGTGAAACAATGGTGTCTAGTTACATAATAAGCTGTTGCATTCAAGGGTGGCGTAACTCTATCCCCGAGCACATCATCCAAACCCCACCCCACCCCCGCCCCACCCCCCCACACACACAAACCACTCTCGCACTCAAAACAGGCCGACGACGTACTGCTATGGTTTCAGCAGAAGGCCTTGGGCTGTTGAACGGCGAGATGGAGGGAGGAGGGTAACATTCCTGAAACACTATCCAGATGCAAAGCAGCACACCTCAAGGATGACAGGAGGTCACCGAAATCCCACAGAGCGCTAGGCCTCACTGACACGGCCACAATGGACCCATGTCACTGTTCTGCTTCAGCACTGTGTCACCTCACGGCTGACCACCATATTGGGGAAATACACTGAGCAAGATTTGATATAATGCTCTGTGACTCGAGCGGCAGGGTAGAGGCGTTTCGATCTTTGGTATAGCTCATTTTGATCAGAACTCATTTAAAATGTTTTGAGTTTTTAAGAGCAGGGTTGTTTAGGCGTCACTTAGATTCACACCTAGAGTACAGTTACAGTGGCAAACTGGTGTCATTCTAGCACTATCCCTGCATCCATCCATAATGTACTGGTACTGTTACTGTACTGGTACTGTATGTTTTTGCGAGAAGATGAAAAGTTGTGTGAAAAGAGTTTTCATCTCTTGCAATGTTGCCAGCAGATTGCTTTTTTGTTGTTGTTCCTGTTGAACAAAAGACTGACATCTTTTTTGTATCCGTCTCCTCCCATCTATAGCAACCAGAGAGTCTGCGTTCGTGCATGCCATAGCGTCGGCAGGGGTGGCATTCGCAGTGACACGCTCGTGCGCCGAGGGCACGTCAACCATGTGCGGCTGTGACTCCCACCACAAGGGCCCGCCCGGGGAGGGATGGAAGTGGGGCGGCTGCAGCGAGGACGCCGAGTTCGGCGTGCTGGTGTCCAGGGAGTTCGCAGACGCCAGAGAGAACCGCCCGGACGCTCGCTCAGCGATGAACCGGCACAACAACGAGGCAGGGCGCACGGTAAATACCACTGAAATGTTCTTTCACAGATCAGTTATCACCGTGTTTACGGAGGTTGATAAGACCTGAGGCCCTGAGTACCACAGACGAATAACAGTCTAAGTCCACACTATTGATCCATAATATATAAATGATAGATAAGGGTTCAGGACAACAAGGCCTTTTCGTGGAGGGGTCAGTCTGAAATTTGGACTTAGACTGTTTTTCGTCTGTGGTACTTCTACAAATGTCTTCTAAATCAATAGTTTTCACACTTTCAAGATATTGAAAAAACAAACCAACGCAAATGAATAGCCAACGCAAAAATCTAAAATGACACGGATGCTTTCCCGGTTACCATGGAGCCTAGTGTATAGAGGGTATTTGCATGCATCAAGTGAGTGCCTAATAGAGTGACAAAGTGAGTTTAACGTTGTTTAACGCAATCACATAGGACTTTTCTGTTAGGATGTATGAGCTGTCATGGCCAGAAAGTAGGTTAACAAAGTACTGTATATGTAGGGTTTAAGCGGAGAACACCCACATGGCTGACTGTGCAAGGTCGTCATGCGTTCCTCTGCGCATTTTGTGGTTCACGGCACTGTAATGCCTCACATTATTCAGTCAACCTCAGCACATTATTACACAACAAATTAATGTAGGAAACACCCGACGTACACCCAGCCCTGCGGCCTAAGAGCAAAGGTTGAAAGCATGGGAGATGTACAATGAACAATGACCCGACTGTTTTTGGCAAAGGAATGGAATTATCCGGTAGACATTACTCTTTGACATTACCGATTGTACTGTGTGACAGACAAGGATTTCGCCGTTTGACTTCTGCCCACATTTCTGTGAGTTTCCACCCGAAAAGTAGCACTTCACTTTGAATGACTGCGTAATTACTGATCTAAGCAACAGCCGCCCCCCCCACACCCAACCCACCTTTCTCCCCCCACACCTTCCCTTTCATGCCTTGCATCCCAATGAAAAAATTCCCTGACAGACAAATAGCCCGAGTGAGTTGAGGGGTGAAAAAAAGAAGGGAATCAGTGGTAGTCTTAAACCATCACTGGCTGCTGTCACCGCGGGGATAAAATACCCAGTGTGGCGCAGCTCGCTGGGGGGCGATTGGAGGGATCACACGGCAACAACACAGGAGCAGCTGAAGCCGAGACCACAGGAGCTGCACAGGCAACAACCCAGTTAGGACCCTTCTCTCTCTCCTCTTCTCCATGACCTCCACCCTCCCCACCCCTCTCTTCTCTCTCTCTCTAGTCTAGCATGATCTCAGCCACACCACCTGGCCCTCTCACGCTCCACTGTCTAAATCACCCGGGGCTCCTGGGAGATCTGACCTGCCGACTGGCATGAGGAGCTCAAGAAGTGATGTCATGGTCACAGACACCCATCCTCCCCCCCCCCTCCCTCTCTACCTCATCAACTCTGCCCCACCCCACCCTTGACATACTCTCATGCAGAGATGCCACAGAGCACCGGCCTTCCGCCTCAGCAGCTCACTGGGGATTCCGCAGCTGAGCTCTATATAAAAAGGCAAAATTCAGACAGGACCGATTCAAAGACACAAAGGCAATACGTTGTGTTAGAGGAGAATCCGTGGTGTGAGCCTGTGAAGTTCAGAAAAGAGGCAATTAACAGTAGCAACCGGGCTTCTGCTTCTCCGCAGTGTCACTTGCTGTGAACGGCAAGCTGTGGACACATTTTTCTCCTCGGCCTGGCCGGGTGGTGGTGGTGCTGCACTGTTCTTCTTGGCCTAGTCGGTGGGGCGTTTAGTGGTTTTGTTCGTCCACATTACCGAATTTCCTGTAAATCGCCAACCGTGAAATTCAAACAGACCCTCACTCGGCACAGATCTGCTCGACTTCCCCTGTGGTGTCGAGCAGAATGGGGGAACCAGATCAAAGGCCAAACCCGGCTAAACGGCTGGGTTTATTATACCTCCTGCCCAGATCTACCATTTGTCCCATATGTGACACACACATCGGAAATACGTACACAGGAAAGTCAAAGAAGTGCAAATCCCCGCTCACTGCTCAGGTTGAAATGACCACAGTATAGTAGTATAGACCAAGGTTTTCTGCAGACGCTGTGGGCAGACCAGGAATTATTCCCCTCATCAGACACCACACAACCAAAGCAATATGTGCGAGATAAGAAGATGCAGATGACATACAACTAGGGCCGGGTACTGGGTGACAGTACGTTTACGGTATAACAGGCAAACTGGTGACTTCATGGTACTGTAGGCATGGATATTAAGCAGGAAATTCTTATCCCACTGTTGTATTTCTAATCTGCCCCCCCCTCGTGTCTCTTTCAGACCATTCTGGACCACATGCACTTGCGCTGCAAATGCCACGGCCTGTCGGGCAGCTGCGAGGTGAAGACGTGCTGGTGGGCGCAGCCCGACTTCCGCATGCTGGGCGACTACCTGAAGGACAAGTACGACAGCGCCTCCGAGATGGTGGTGGAGAAGCACCGCGAGTCGCGCGGCTGGGTGGAGACGCTGCGCGCCAAGTACGCCTTCTTCAAGCACCCGACGGAGCGCGACCTGGTCTACTACGAGGGCTCGCCCAACTTCTGCGAGCCCAACCCGGAGACGGGCTCGTTTGGGACGCGCGACCGCGTCTGCAACGTGTCGTCGCACGGCATCGAGGGCTGCGACCTGCTGTGCTGCGGCCGCGGCCACAACACCCGGACTGAGAAGCGCAAGGAGAAGTGCCACTGCATCTTCCACTGGTGTTGCTACGTCAGCTGCCAGGAGTGTGTGCGCGTCTACGACGTGCACACGTGCAAGTGAGAGAGGCCCCCGTGGCGGGTCGGACTAGACAGAAAACGACGGACAGATAGACTGCTGGACTAAAAAAAAATAGTGCTGCCCCCCATCCCCACCAATAGATATACCTCCCCCATCACAGATATATAGACCCACTCCCACTCTGCTGCAGTACAACCTACGCATACACACACGAGCAGATGTCAGTGGGTAATGGCACTTTCTGACCCGGAACTATTTTCTTTGCGTGTTATCTGAATGAAAATCCAGCTTCCGCAGAATCTGCCTTCAAGAACCATGTGTGAGCACAAAGTGACAACCAGCAGGGTCTGTTCCCATGAGAACAAGAAGCTTGAGTTGTTCCCCGATTCATCTTTCCCTGCAGCATCGGGCCGTGAGACCCCCCCCCCCCCCTCTTTATTTATTTCCCCCTTCTCCATGCCAAACGTGCAACGGTTGTGGGCACCTAACACTTTTGTTTAGTTTTTAGTTTGTTTCTTTTTACCTGTGAGAGTAATGCAGTAAATAAAGAAAAAAAATCACACTTGTGTGAAGTGAGGGGCGCTCTTATCATCATACATCACATTCCGTGCTCAGCCAATCGATTCATCACATTCCGTGCTACGGACACACACACACACACACACACACACACACACACACACACACACAAAGCTGTGCACAGGAGGGGCTAGCGCCCCTCAAAAATAGATGACTTTCAGTCTTTTCATTTTGCTTTCGAGCGGACGTTCCTTTTTAACTAACAGTGCAACTTCCACCGGGTCAGCTCGTCCCTGGAAGAAAAAACAAAAAAACAAACAAACAAACAGAACATACTGAAGAACACGTGGAGTCCCGGGAAGCCACCACTTCTAACTACTGAACTGAACTCAAGGCACGGGCCAGTGCTGGAAGCGCCACGACCCTGTCTTTGTACACTACTGAACTGAAGACCTCCCCTTACGACCCCCTGAAGTCTGATGCGTAGTTGGTTGCGCGCCAGCGTCGAGCGCTGAAAATGGCCCGACCTGCTATTTTCCTTGTACGACACGACGCGCAAACCAAGTATAAATCAGGCTCGACTCCCCCTTCCCCCCAACCCTCTGGTTTTACCACCCCCGCCTCCTCACTCAACTGTACTGAATGAAAGGCAACCAGTCAACTTTTGAGATGCCTGGAAGATATATTTATCTATATGCTAGAGCCTGATTTTTATTGCCCCTGCATTTCTGAAATATTAACGGTGGGCCGAGACTGGAGGTATGCAGGAGGGGACGTGTGCGAGAGCAAGCATGCTCATTCCCCCTTTGACTGACAACCCTGCAACTGTACGTATTTATGCACTACTTAGCAACACAGAATCGCAGGTGGTAAATATCTTGAGTATTGTTCATGGGAGGGAAATTCTCCAAAACCTTTAGCAGGTCTGGCGATGAATGTGGAGATTCCTTTTCTTTTTGTTGTGTGTGTGCGCGCGATCGAACCCCATAATGCTAAAGTGCTCATAAGTTCCACCCACAACGAAAAAAGTAGTCCAATGCATCACACTGTGACGTATTAGACAGCATTATTTAAATTAAGAAATAGATCAACGAAAAGTATGTTCACAAACAAATGTTAAGGTTCAAATGATACATTCAAGATAATTTTAAGGACATATATTACTGTACCATGTATTGGGAGATTATTATTAATATATGGTGCATTTCATTGGAATCTCCTTGGGTCTGAGACCCTGGTCTGAAGCAGATCTTCTGACTGGAGGGGACATGTGACGACATGTGGAGACTACAGGGACCAGAGGGTGTTTCAAGTCACTCCTTTTTAAAAGGGCCCACTGGCTTTTTAAGAAGCCTGATTTATGAACTTGGGAGTCCTCTCAGGCTAACCAAAACACTTCTTTTGATTTTTGAGCCATTAGCGGCAAAGCTGTTTTACAATACAATTTATAGAAGGACTTAAATGTGACCTTTTTATTATATAATATGGGCCGCGGCCCAGTTGCTAACAAAAATGTGTTGGCAACTGGGCTGGCGTCCATGTCATCGCAGAAGTGGCTTTATTAGAAGCAGAAGTTACTGACATTTAAGTGCCAGGAACGTCTGCTTCTAATAAGTGACAGTGGTACAAGTGCTTTCCGGATGGCCCTAAAGTACTCCCAGTTCGTGGTAGACCAGATTATGTTTCTTAAAAACTCGAACAAACCCTTTAATTAGGTTTTCTGAGAACCTCGGTGAGAAAACAAAAGAGAAGGCAAGTTGGGAAACCTATTGGTGGAGAGCCACGATTTATGTGTGCAAGATGTGAATGGTTGTGTGTGCGCTTCTGATGGCTGCCAGTGACACACAGTGACAGTGTGTGTGGTCGAGGGAGGAAGGCGGAGGGGGGGGGGGGGGGGGGGGGACGATGGATTGATGGATGGATAGATGGATAGATGGCAGGCTGGCTCTTCACAATGGTGGAACAAACAGCGAGAGGTTTCCACACAACATGTTCTGACAGTCCCAACTCCTTCCTATTAATTATATTCAACAACAAAACTAAAAGTTACCCACACTATAGTGTATAGGCTCTCCTCCTCTGTGACATAGCTTAGCAACTCCGTCACCTACGGTACTAAAAAAGCCCTCCCTACACCCCTGCCACCACCCCCCCCCCCCACCCCGCCGCGCCCGCTATATCCAAAGTTTTGTACAAAGGTTTTAAAGTGAATAATTCCCTTTTTTATTTTATAATCTGAAATGTTATGTTTTTATAAATATTATTTATTATACAATGTATATATCTGTATGACTGAACTAAGATTATATATTTGAAGAACAATGTTGAGTGTCTCATGCTTTTGCTTTGTTAAACACAGGTACTTTATTTGAAATCACTGCAGGCTTGTTTTTGTTTGTTTCTTTTAGATATTTGGAGGGGGCATCAGTTAAAGGACCACTTCACCACTTTTCAACCTATCTTCATATAATAGGTCCTCACTAATAATCTTGAAAAAATGGCGCAATTTTTTTCTACTCGGTCTGTGTCTCATAGGAGGGCTGTGGGAAGTTCAGAAACCGTCTTCCAGTGACATCATCGATGGGGAATACAAGCTAATAAAAACGGCAGGCTTTCTAGTCCTGAAAAGTTGCAATGCGAAAATGGAAGCCATCGTTCCCACGATAATGAAAATCTAAACATTTTTGTAAAAAAACCTTGTTTAAAAAATAATCTGCCTAATGATGATGTCACTGGAAGACGGTTTCTAAACTGCCCACAGCCCTCCTATGAGACACAGACTGAGTAGAAAAAAATCATGCCATTTTATCATGATTATTAGTGAGGACCTATTATATGAAGATAGGTTGAAAAGTGGTGAAGTGGTCCTTTAAGCGGATCTATGAGACCTGCTCTTCGCAGACTCATGTATAATACTATAGATGTTGCACATAAGACTTATGAGCTCCTTTCTCCTAAATTGAAGTTATGGTGTTCCAAACTGTGATAGAAAAGTGCTCCTTGCATAATAAATAGAATCATGCCATACAACCTCATCAAAATGTCTCCATCATCCCTAGATATAGACGCAGAACAATCAAGTCACGTCAAAATGAGCTCTATACATTTAAACCCAATTAAGCCTACCTCGTTGTACGATGAATAGAGAAAATAACCAATCTAAAAAATAAAATAAATCGTTCATATAATTGCCACATGTGGATATCCATGGGTTAACGTGGTTAACATTTGACATTAGCAACATTAGTCTTAATAGTAGAGGACAGATGCTACAGTCAAAGTGCAATAGTATCAATGTATAATCAGCCATTTCAAGGTCATTACTTGTACAGCAGTTGTATTTTAGAAGACATAATCGTCTGCACCTTGGAAATATTAAGCAGAACCCATGAGGTTAGTATTTAGTTCAAGAGGATTATGGTGCATTATAGTTACCTCATTCATGTACAGTATGACACACACATGGATATTCCCACTTCAATATCAGCTGGTGAGCACAGCCATCAACAGATGTTGATGTTGTTGTGACCGATGCCAAGCAACCATACAGTCAGTCGTCAGTTCAAACTACTAGAGCCCAAGGCATGTCAATGGGCCAACTCTCAAGGCACACATGCATTCAGAGCAAAAATAACAGATCTGCAAGCTCACACGTCGAGCCCGTGGAGGCGTGGATCTGCCATTTTTACCATTTTGGAACATGTGTGTAATAAATATTAAAAAAAACCAAGATAACACATTTTAAACGTTTGCCTATAATGACATTCCGAGGTTGGAATTGGTTAAAATATATAGTTTATAGTGGTTAAAATACTTTTCTTTTAGGTTATTTAATTGAGAAATGATCATTCCAAGGAAACCGTTTGCGGACACTCACAGTAGTTACAGTACATGTACTGTACAGTACCAGTGCACTTTCAATAATGTTTTGTCGTCCCCATTTACGGTAAGAATACATGTCTCTGAAGAAAATGGGTTCTTGCTACATCTATGTCTCTTTTATTTTACAAATAGTTCCATGTACCAAAAGGCCAAATGGCTAGTGCAAATAATATCCACTACAACAAACAGATATTGGACATAATTTTTATCATCGGGGTCAGAAGTAATTATTTTAAATGAAGTGACATTCTTTCCCACAATTTAGTCAATATGCCAATTCTAGATTCCTGTGTATTCCAGTCCCTTGTTGTCACTGCTGAAAATAGCAACTGCACGTGACTGTCATAGAACCAAGTATAACCGTGTCATAAGTAAGGATCCAAAAGTGGGTGCATGGCTTTAGTGTCAAATCAATTCAGATCCCTGTATAAAAGCAGCTGCGAAGGACAACGGTCTAGTCTAATAGCCACTGAATACACAGTCTTCTCACGGTGTACAGAGATTGCTCAACACAGAACTATGGAGAGGATTTGCCATGAAACCACAAAGTAAAAGGGATATGCTTACATTAGAAAGATAAACCCATACCAAATCCCCTAAAAGCTCATATTTACTATGGTTAGGGTTGGCTTTAGATACAGGGAATTATTTATTGCCATGCCTATACAGTAGTTTTTACGGAATGGCTATTTACCATCTAGGTCTATGAGTCGGTCTAATCTTGCAAACCGCTGGACCGATCAGCGGCACAACCTCTGCACGCTACCAGTAGTACACATCCCTATTATTGTGCATAATAATATGCATGCGTTTTTACGTCCAGATACCCCGTCCAGGACAGGCTTCAGACGCGCCTCCTCAGGAGACTTGGCTCAGATCTGAACCCATTTGCGTTATGAACCCGTTGCGACCGCATGGCCGGCCTTGCTGACGTCGAGCCCAGGCAGGGTTCAAACCCACAACCTTCCGCATGAAAGGCATATGCTCTAACCACTACACTCTGGCGGCCCGTTGTGCATAATATGCACAACGGGCCAATATGCAATATAGATAAATACATCATCCATGACTGTTATAGTGGCCAATTATGAAGTCTGAGATCTAAATTAAATCCACAATATTATACTATGTGTTGTTTATCTGTGTCCAACTTCTGTGCAAGGCATTTAAAATGAGTGGTATCAATATAGAATCATTACTTATTAAGCAACATGACCACTTTTTAAATTACATCAGGCAGAGACTGGTATTATACTTGTGTTAAGTTTAAACTACTAACCTTGTGTTACCGTACAATATATCAGAATAATTCGACAAAATTGTCAATCGCATAAAAGTGTTCAATTGACTTATGTAGTATGTAAAACAAACAAACTACCGCATTAAGTATGGACAATTATTCACCATTCTTCAAAATACACAGTACAAACTCTTCTTTATTATTATAATATTTTACAGTACAGTTTTCAACAGCATGCCAAGGCACTAAAGACAACTCCAGTCCAGATATCCTTCACAGAAACCAACAGTAACATGGCGTGAGGTGGATTCCCTTCTAACAAAAGAAAAAGAGTGAACACTTATTAAATATACTACAATTTGCATTCTCATTAGTATTATTAATTTAGCAAATAAGAAAACAACTCACAGGCACAGCACACCTATAGGTAGTAAGACCAACCGTGGCGTGGAGTGGATGTGTAAGAGCAAGTCTTGGAATGATTATTGAGACCAAGTGCACACAAATATCATCAAATATAATAACAGCATGCGTGCATGTTGTACGTCCGTCCACACTCTATTCTGCTTTTATACATACAAAAAACATGGGGGAGTGCTCTGAGCAGCACATGTACATTACAAACCTGCAAAAACATAAAAAATAAAATACAATATACACTGAGACCAGAAACGGTGCTTAGTTCTCTCAATATACTGTATAGTACACATCATAAAAATGTACACCTCTGGAGTGTTCATGTAACTTTGACTGTGTAAGAACATAACCTGTAGTGGTCTGTCTGTTTTTACACCCTCAGAGTTAAACGAACACTGCTGTTAAGTGTGTGACTGTGCACCTGTGTCCACTAGTCCTAAGTGTGTGACTGTGCACCTGTGTCCACTAGTCCTAAGTGTGTGACTGTGCACCTGTGTCCACTAGTCCACATAGTGTTGTAGAACAAGTATCGTTGGTCACAGACACATGCGGTGCAGAGAGCAGACTCAGGGATGGGCAGGGTACATAAAGAGAGATGGAATCTCTCGTTCTCTCTTTGCCAGCCACTCACAGGCACCCGCACCTTGGCAACTGAGGTGAGAAGACAAGTCAAAGTGGGAAGAGACGGGAATGCGAAGGAGATGCGCGGCCGCCATAGAGCACCTGTAGCTGACCCATTGCCAGGACAATGCCACGTGCTAGTTCAATTAGCGCCACTCTCTCTGGTTCCGCTGAGCAAGACCGCTTTCTCTGTGAGGTGTATTGGAAGTTTTTCGGCTTTCAAGAGACAGCGGGCAGTCTGTCCTCATGACCGTTATTCGTTTTTTATTCGATTGCAGACAATCAACTCATATGGGAGATAAGATAGTGCCTGCTTGCTGGGTTGGTTGTCCATCATATCCAATAATGACAATCTTCTAATTGTGAGTCCTTTTGGTGGCTGAATTGTCTGATCCTGGATGCACGGTTGCGCTTGCAGACCGGGCATGTTAAAGTTGTGTTTGAGGGGGTGGGTAGCAAGCAAGCACCGAAGCTGCCTCTGCTTTACAGTGCGGCTCCATCTTGGGTCTACATCCCAAAAATGTTATCAGAACCCAGCCTGAGGGAAACAAATGAGAAAAAATATACGACTGTATATAATGTACATAACAGATTATCGCCCAAAACCTTTAATCTCCATCTTTCCAATTGGATTAGATTGGGATTTTGGGTAGTTCAAAACAAAATAAAACTGGATAGCAGAAAAGCTATACATAATTTGGTTTGAAGGCTTCGATATTCCATCATTTACGTGACCGCAAAGCGGAAGTGGGGATGAGGCAGGACGTCTGCTTTATTTCCAATGTATTTTTAGCCCTTTCCGATGGACAACTTTAGAAATTTGCAGATAACGTGTATACTACTTATGTTGGTTAGTTTACTGTTAAGTGAGAAAACAATGTTGCACATTAGCAAATCATCTGCAAATAAATAATTTGAGGACCCCCAGTTTAGGAACCACTGGTCTCGATAGACTAGGCGAGGGCGGATGCAGCCATGGCCGAGGTTGGATAATGTGAGCAGCTCTACAGCTTGTAGATCTGATATTTCCGGTGCGAGACACAATGCGCAAGAAAGTAAAAATCAAGTATAACTGCCCCCCACTCCCAGATATATAAATGACAACCACTGCTCTTAATAAAACTTATGGGGACACAATAATTATTATTGAAAGTCACCCATTAGAACATAGTTTCTCTGATTTATTATTGTTATGTTTTTGTGGTTTTCACCTTTATTTTATATTTTTTATGGAGGGACAGACAGTAGGCTGACAGGAAATGGGGAGAGAGATGGGAGAGTGACATGCAGTGAAGGCCGTCGGGATCGGGAGTCGAACCCGCGGCACACTGCCAGACTGGATTACCAGCCAAGGTGCCTGGACCACTGAGCCACAGCCCAGGCCTCTCTGAGTTTTTTTTTGCAATTGTATATGATCAAAGTATTCTACGGCGCCTTTTGGACTGGCGCCGCGGCACCTACTTGAGAAACCCTGCATTCTAATACTACCTTAATCTGACACTACCTGTACCCAAGTAATTATCTGATATTAAATGTACTCAACTGAAAGTCAAAGTAAGTACTGTTTTGATCACCATTGTCTCAAATGTGAGGGTGAATTCCCTCATGGCAGACTATCGACATTCCAAGCCATTTCCATTCAGAATTCCATTCACATAATGTCCATTTACGTCATCAACAAGACGTCAACAGTTTCTGACAACATCAGGGACCTGATGGGACCTGATGAGGCATATGTAATCACTTGGTCATAGCAGTGGTACAACAACTACAAAGGGTTTGCGTAAACTTCATTGCGTTATCCCAGAGTTAGTGCTGCACAATTCATCGACAAAAGACGCCTATGCGATCTAATTTCTAAATTTGAGCAAGAATTATGCAGCACTACTTGGCTGTCCTATTCATTTTAGTTACTCTTGTGTTTTTGCTACAAGGGAGACTTTTAAGTCAAGCACTTTGATGTTGTCCGTTTAAAGCCACAGTAGTTTGGCTCCAGGTGCCACATTTTGAATGTAGTAATGTTCAGCAACTACAGATATTCTCATGGAAGAAATGAGAATCGTGTGAGAATCATGATCAGCACTACCCAGAGTACACCTGGGTGACTGTTTATAGCTGTGGTAAACAGCCAGGTAAGAATCACACTACCCAGAGTACACCTGGGTGACTGTTTATAGCTGTGGTAAACATCCAGGTACTGCACTGGGTACTGTGTAACAGGTACAGCGAGTACTCTGCCAGGTACAACAGATATTGCATAACCGGGTGGGGACTGGGGAATGCATTCTCAACTTGCATCGTTCTAGACCCGAGGTGTAGTAGGGGGAAGTTTACATAAACATGTATAATTCTTGTTGTTATCTGCACTGCACTGCCAAGCACTTGAAGGTGAGTGGATTTAATGATGCGTGGAGGTACGAGAGGGTAGGGTACTCACGCTCCTGCGTCTCTCAACAAGCTCAGGAACTTGCTAACTCTATATTCAGCATCAATCTGAAAGACAAAAAAAAGACAGCAGTTTTTTTTTTAAATCAACAATAGAAAAATCGATGTTCACAGGACAGTAATTTGACTGTTGTGTTCCGTTCCGGGTTCTTGGAGTTCACACTTCAGTCTGAAGACGCGTGGAGCGTGGGGGGAGGGTAGTGCTTAAGGAGGAGGAGAAGGGAAGTGAAATTAATGGCAGCCTATGCAATAACTTATGTCGGGAATCGCCTGTGGCCCCTGGAGTTAAGACATGAGAGCAGTCAAGAACCGTTGGAATGAGAGGAAAAAAGATAAAACAAGGAGTGTGAAGAGAGAGAGAGAGAGAGAGAGAGAGAGAGAAAGAGAGAGGGAGGGAGGTGTTGCGTGTGTGTGTGTGTAGTCAGCGCTGAGCGGCTGGCGTGCAGCATGTCTCGGCAGACACTCGGTTCATACTTCTTGAGGCTGACGACAGGGGGATGGGGGGGTGGGGGGGCGTGGGTGATGAACATGGCTGCATTAGCGCATACCACAGCAATTACATATCGTGCAGCCTCAACAAACAGGCTGTACACATCATCAACACGCCACAGACACACACAGTGCTGTGAGATTAACACCAGCCAGCCGCCACCACCACCAGACGCATGGCGCTCGGCTCTTTCTGCCGTCCCCTGTCATCAGTGAGTATTTCAACGCTTGCAGTGACAGCGACGGGAAGCGAGGCATCTTTTGGTAGAGAAGTTTGACCCCGGGTCCATCTGACCCAAAGCGTGGGAGTTGGACCCTGTGAACTGGTCAAAGGGGAATACCTTCTCATGAGCTCCCAAAGCTGAAGCCCAAACTTGCAAATATTCTGTGAATGAATCGCCGACCACAGTATCTCTAAACATATTTTTGGATCCGAGCGCGACCAAAACCCCAGCGATTAAGTGAGCAAAAACAGCCCAATCCGGTCAACTGGATGTTGTGTTTGGCCATGAATGTCCGGTTCTAGAACATATGCATGCTATATCTATTTACATACAGAGATCAAATGTATAATAGTCTACTTTATAGAGGGTAGTTGAGGCAGTGCTCCTGTCTGTTTTGGATTATGGGGACATAATCTATAGACATGCAGCAGCATCCACTCTTAAATCCCTATTATTACGGGTGATAGCTATGGTACTCAGCATTGTATCTTATAACAAGGTTGGCTGGTCCTCCCTGACAGAGAGAGGACAACTGCATTGGCACCTGTTCTTGTATAAAGCCATGCTTGGAGATTGTCCTAAATACATCTCATCATTTCTGAAATGGGACTCTGAACCCTACCACACCAGATAAAATCATTTCCCCAAATTCAAGGTACAAAAAGTTAATTCTGAACTTGGTAGATCTGCTTTTGGCTTCTGTGGCCCTAATACATGGAATGACCTGCAAACTACATTCAAATTGACCACCCCTGAGTCGTTTTAAAACCTTGGTGAGCATACAGATCCCCACAATATATGTAACTGTGTTTGTTTAGATCGTTTTGAAATGTGTCCCATAGAGCCCCATTGTGAACCCGGACATGTTGAGTACACCAAGGTTTTATGTTAGAAATGTTGAGTATGGGTCCCCAGCATGTAGAAACTGCCGGATGCTAACTTGCATATGTTTAGCAATTTTTATAATTGGCATAATATGTGACCATACCATTAACAACCTATAGAATCTACATAGAATCATTACATTTGTGATGACGGCTATGGCCGTTTTTAGCTCAATGAGTGTTTGTTTTTTTGCAAAACTAATGCTTGGAATGGATTCAGCATCATGAAAACCCCCTAGTTTAACACGTCACATGCTACTTAAAGCATGATGAAATTTAGATTTTCTTTTCCCCTTATAGGTTGTTAATTAATGGTAGCGTCACATATTATGCCAATTATGAAAATTGCTAAACATAATGCAAGTTAGCATCCGGCAGTTCCCATACTCAACATTTCTAACATAAAACTTGGGTGTACTCAACATGCCTGGGTTCACATTCTGGCAAGTGGACTATAAAGCATCCAATGCAAAGATGCTGGAGAGCAGTAGCAGTCACACAGCTCTGACGCCGATTCTATTGGAGCAACGGCTTTGCTTTACCTTTTGACACCAACCATATCTGTCTGCCATCATACTGTAGCAATCTTGAGGCAATTAAAATATATTGGGCTGGACTATAGTGTCAAAACATTAACGGTTTTGGGAAGGCTGTTCTCATGAGTAACTTCCCTGCTTTCTTTACAGCGTGGGGGTGTGGGGGAGAGCTGTGGCCGATAATGGTTTCTCTGAGCGATGAATGTATTATTGGACCCCGATCCACTCCACGAATCATGGCCAAAGCCACACTGTTTTTCATTCCCGCTAATTGATGACAGTTTGTTGTGACTGAGTTAGAATCTGTTGACTGGCGAGAATGCTGGACCAGATGTGGAGAAAAGAAGGAAGGGCAGGCTGGCTGCTTGGCGGACTGTCAGACCTCAGACACTATAGTAGCTCAGATACATTTCATGGGCGTGTACGGATCTTTGTGAATGCAGGTTGTTTGGCTGCAGCGCAATACAACCCTCCCCCCCACCCCCCCCAAAAAATAAATATATATCGAGATATATTCAGGTGCTGATATTGTATACTAAAACAAAACTCTCTGAAATGAATTCCATTTGACCTCAACTACTGTTTGTATATTGCGACCATTGGATATTGTCAGAAAATGAACGATGAGTTTGTTGAAAATGGAGTCAAGTTCTTCCCGCATACACTAGAGATCCGCACCAATTGGTCAGTGCTATTGTCACCTAAACCAACGACATCTCACAATCTCACAAACAAGATTACTCTGTTTTCTGCTACTACTGCCAGGTTTTCCAGATGTTCTGGATAAGACCACGCGTGTTGTGAACATTTCTTAATCTCTGCGTTGCCATTTGAATCACGTAGGAACAACCTACAGTATGTGCAGGGAAACATTTTTAATGTTATTTTCTACGAAGAAAGCAGGAAAGCTGGGAGGGAGGAAACCACCCAACTAATTTTTGTTTGCATAAATCGGTGCTATTGAACACCCTGTGTTATTGAACCATTTTTGAGGTTTTAGATTTTTTTTTGGCATGAATCAGTGCTATTGAACACCCAGGTATTGAACCAATTAATTCATTATTAAAAAGCGCTTCGGACAAAACCCTCAAACTGTCTGCTAAAGCAGCTAACTCCACCACCTCTCCCCGTCTCATGCAAGTGATTGACAATATATAAAGTCACAACACCAACTTTGATGAGGCAGTATAACTTTGTTTTCAAAACATAAGGTTTTCTTCATTTCCTGGAGAAAAATAATATATATATTTATTTTTCATTTTCTGAAAAATGAACATTTTGGAGTTAGGTGGTTTCTCCCCAACAGCAGAGATAAGACATAAGCATTCAATCCTAGGTCAAGTAAAGGCCACGTATGGCTGCAGAGATAAGGGTCTTAACCCCTTACACCACGAACGAACAAGCACTTGAATACATTAGTGTCCTTGGGCCTCACTTTGCTGCCAACTACTGGGTGCACAGCCTATCTACAACACCCAACAAATTGGCTCCACTGTCACTACACTACGCAGCCAAATCCCGGAATGTTAATTCAACTCTGACAGTGAACGAGTCCATATTTATACTCCTAGAGTCGACAATTTTTACAGTGTAACACCATGTGTGTGTGTGTGTGTGTGTGTGTGTGTGTGTGTATGTGTGTGTGTGTGTGTGTGTGTCTTTCGCTCTCTTTCTCTTGTCTTTTACCTGTACAGCCATTTCAATGAGCATGAGAAGCTTCTTAATTCCAATCGACAGCCTCTTGTCCTTGACAGCCTTGGCAATGCAGGCCCTCTCCCTCTCCTGGAAGCTGCCCAGCAGCTGTAGGGAGCAGAGAGACACACAAGAGACAGGAACATGTTAGCAGAATGTTAGTGAGAGCCAAATAATGCCTGCTCTGTGCATGGTGTGTGGCTGCATAATCTATGAGAGAGAGAGAGAGAGAGAGAGAGAGAGAGAGAGAGAGAGGGAGAGAGAGGGCTTTTCAGATGGGGAGTGACACAATGCCTGTACTCTCGCTTGGACGTGCGCGGTACACAGACACACAATCGCTCTGAGAGCAGGCGATGTACGCCTGCTTCGGCTGGGTCAAGTCGTTGTCTTGCACGTCACATAGGGGGGGGGGAGCTGACCACAATCCAGCTGGTGCGGCAGTTTATCAGGAGTGCACATTGCCCGCACCCAGGGGGCACGGTGGCACAGTCGGTAGTGCTGTCGCCTCACAGCTAGAAGGTCCTGGGTTCGATTCCCGCTGGGGACGCGTCATCAGTGCCCATACCCCAGGTGGGGTTGGTGAAAGGGCCTTTCTGTGCTACGTCCGGCCAGGGAAATTCCCCCCTGTCAGTTGAAAAGAAGCAGCTTGGACTCCTCATGCATAGGAGGAGGCATGAGGTCAGTCTGCTGCCCCCCAGGTTGGCAGAGGAAGTGTAGCACCCAGGATTACATTAGATAATTGGCACTGGGTGAAAAAACTGGGTTGCAAAATCATGGGATAAAAATTATAGAGAAAAAAAACAAACATTGCCCGCACCTCCCTAGAGTCCCTACCTATCTCAGTGTCCATGTGTATGTGACATTGTGTGACCCATCGTGTGTGTGTGTGTGTGTGTGACCTCACCTCCAGGGCTTCTACCAGCTGCTCTCCATTGGAGATGTTGGGAATGTGGATGGTGGTGCTGAAGGCATCCAGCATCTCCATCTCCTGCAGGACGTCCTTACGACTGGTGGTGCCAATGATGAGCAGCTTACGGCCCTGGAGGAAACACACATCCACGCAACACACACGCACGCACACACACACACAGGTTAAATATGTGATGCCTAAACGGATGCTGTTGTGTTTTACCTATGGCTGTGAGTGGTCAAGTGCCTTTATTGAATGAACTAACACAGAATAACAGACTGACAGCAACAGAGAGCGATAGAGAGGGACCGAGCGAGAGGGAGAGGGACCGAGCGAGAGGGGCGAGAGTTGAGAACAGTAAACAATGTGGAACGAAAATAAGAATTATCTTGACATTGAATTTTATTCAATGTCAATGTTAATAGTTCTTGGAGCGAAGGTTGCAGTCCTTACAGGAGAAGAGAAGAGAAGAGAAGAGAAGAGAAGAGAAGAGAAGAGAAGAGAAGAGGCAGATAAGAGGCAGATAAGAGGCAGAGAAGAGAAGAGAAGAGAAGAGAAGAGAAGAGAAGAGAAGAGAAGAGAAGAGAAGAGAGAAGAGAAGGGCAGAGAAGAGAAGAGAAGGGCAGAGAAGAGAAGAGAAGAGAGAAGAGAGAAGAGAAGAGAAGAGAAGAGAAGAGAAGAGAAGAGAAGAGAAGAGAAGAGAAGAGAAGAGAAGAGAAGAGAAGAGAGGAGAGGCAGAGAAGAGGCAGAGAGGAGTGAGAGGGGGATTATGGCGTCCGGCTGCCCCCCCATGGCGCGGGGGGTTGTGCTGCTGCATGCAGATGAGGTGCCACACAGGCTGTGGTGCTGCCAGGTCCCGGCTCTCTCACAGAGACCATTCTCCTGCTGGTCCCCCTGGCCTCCCCCGGCCCCGGGCACCCTGCTGGGTCCAGCGCTTTACAACCTCAGAGGAGCACTGCAGCCAGGCATTCAACACCCCCCCCCCCACACACACACACACACACACACACACACACACACACACACACACACACACACACACACACACACACACACACACACACACACACAGAGTACAACAGGCCCCGAGCCACTTCTCATGCACGTACAGCCATATAGTGGGCTATGCTCTCATTCACAAAACCCTGGTGACAACAGAACAGGGTTAAAAACAGACTCTTGTACACGCACGTGTGCACGCACACACGCACAGAAATGGGTCTCTCCACCACCACCATTCAAGTCGGAGCACAACAGGCCTACACCGCGCACGCACACACGCGCGCGCGCGCACACACGCGCACACGCACACACACACACACGAGGCTGTGCTATGGAGATCAGGGAGGTCTGCTGCCCTCTTTCTGCCTCGGCTGGAACAGCACCGTTACAGCAGAGTACAGCAGACAGGAAGGAGATAGAAATCAGTGGTTTTCAACCAGTGGTGCTTGAGGGGGTTCCCAGCTAAATGAAGAAGAGTTGGTAACCAAATGGACCTTTGGTTCCTCTTCTTCTAGATCTTTTACTCTTGAGCGTTCAAGAGTAATTGTCTCTCCTAATAGTATCCCATCAATACAGACTGGAATTTGGATAGAATCTTATCTTAATGGTAACAAAACTATTCTTTAGTTTTCGGCCTATGAGGCTCAAATGCAGAATAAATAATGGGCCTTGATATGAAAAATGTTGAAAACCACTGCTATAAATGATCACCTGCTGGATTTACCTTGGGAGGAGTCTTCTTCAGCAGAACCAGCAGGGCTTGCAGGACTAGGTTGGAGAAACGAGGGCCGATCGGCACGTAGTCTGAAAACGCAATACAAAGATTTGAGGATTTTTTAAAATCTTTTTTACAAACGAAATTGTGTCACTAAATTGTGCCAAAATGGAATTCATCAACACGACATACAATACATTCAGTACATCAGAAACAACACCAATAGCAGCAAAACTATATATTGAGTTTAACTTGTACTATAAGTACTGTTGCTATTGCTTTTAATTCTCATCTTTTACTTGTTTTTCCTAATAAAGTTGTCCTTTTCCCATGTTCTCTCCCCTGGCCCCCACACATGTAAAACATCTTTGAGTACTCATGAGAAGTGCTATATAAATCCCAGATATTATTATTAATATTATAATTGACCCTTCGGTCAATGATAATTCTAAACCTGTGATCATGGTGTTTCTATGCTTTTGTGTGGAGCACCCATAGCGCAAAAAAATACAAAGTTAGTTTCTATAAAGATCTCTCTCCTCTCCGTTAGTTTCTATAAAGATCTCTCTCCTCTCCTTGGCCATATTTCCGCAGCTGCGTACTGCTATTGCTAAGTGCATGAGTAGTGTGAGAACTGAATGAAAACAGGGCCTCACCCAACAATCGCTCAATGTCATCCACCACAACGCAGCTCAGCTGGGACTTATAGGCATCTTCAAATATCTGTCACGGACAGAGGAGACATAAATACAGGTCAGGGACAGAGAAAAACATTGGGGAATGTGCGTGTGTGGTGAGCATTCATCTGCATGATCATAAACGACGAAAACCATTGTTCTGTGATTAAAGTGGAAGTCACTCAAATAGCAGTTCAGGGAATTTGGTCTTAGAGGCTTCCTTCCAATTTGACCCACTCCGAATGCCCATAGCAACCGTCAATCTGAATGCCCATAGCAACTGTCAATCTGCAGCTGAATACTTTGCTGTCCCTTCAATAAATGTCACAATAGTTGACATCGGGAGGAAACAATTCTTCCATAAGCCCTATGCAACGTCACACGTGTTCTTCAAGGCAATGAGAAAATGAATAGACCGTTTGCTAAATAAACAGAAAGAGGGATCTATCAGAGATTAAAACGCAGTTTATAGTTAAGGGACGCAATAAAACAACGACCTCTGCATCCACGGGATGCACTACTGTACTGTATTTTATTATATTTTTCTAGTTCATTTTGCTAGCTTTAGTTCTGTTTTCTACATGAATATAACCACCTTATAACCATATAAAATGAAATGGGAGGTAAATGCATGCAGTATATATTGTAAGATGTCGAAATAACTGTGTGAACTGATGAAATGTCGTCTCTTGTTGCAACGATAATTGGAACCTTGGGGAGGATGGGGCGATGGGGGGAGGGTGGGGCGATGGGGGGAGGGTGGGGCGATGGGGGATTTGTAATGAAAATGAAAAATGTTTAATAAAAACTTGGTCACAAAAAAAAAAATAGACAAATAAAATTATAAACACTTCAACGAGTGGTACATTCCCCCATGATTCTGCTGTGTTGAACTCAAACTGAGCGACCCCAATACTCCTTTTGGAAGTCAGACTGCATCACAAATATATCTGCAATAAGCAGCTGAAACTGCATGCTTATGAATATAATAAACAGAGATAGTAAAATCCTCAGTGTGAATTTGAGTCCAAAATCATACAGGTGAAATGTGAGGATCGGAGGTGCAGGTTTTAAGCACAGAACCAGTGGCAGGTGTCAGGAGACTCAGGACATCACCTTTTTGATGGCCTGACATTTGGCGATCTCCGAGTGTCCTATCATCTTGTCTGGAGAGCAGATCTTGATGAAAGGGAATTCTGAGTCTTCAGAGATCTTGGCGGCCAGGGCCGTTTTCCCACTGTTAGGAGGGCCTAGTATAAACACAAATGACACATGTAATTCCACTGTGGTCAATTTTATGACTGTAATCGCTGAAAGTGATTTTTATAATAAGGTTTGTGGAATATAAAGAGATGGTTGAATAGCAGCAGCTTTATCTAATTATAACCATAAAGAATGTTCTATTTACAGCACACCATGTAATCTTTTGCTATTTTAGGTGTCTAGTATGTTGGACATCTTATTTGTATTTATTGATTTGGCTTTTCTGCTTGTCCCTTTTTTGGACTATTTTCAGCAATTTTGGATGGCATCCTAAAATTGTTATGTCCTTACAAGTATAGTAACACAAACAGTTGTGTGTGTGTGAGTGTGTGTGTGTGTGTGTGTGTGTGTGTGTGTGTGTGAGTGTGTACAACGTTGAATACAAAGAAGAAGCGCTGCGTGCAGGTCCGTGTGGTTATCTCAATAACTGCAAACAGGTGCCCGTTGGAGAGGGTTCGACAATACATAAAACAAACCCAATTTCCTTCCCCCTGAGGTAGTGGGCTGGGCTGACAGACCCTGATGAAGACTTCATAGCCCAAACACGTTGGTCGTTTTTTTAACCTTTTGCCGAGCTGATGCCATTATGATAAAGTCTTTTTAAACTTCACTGAAGCAGAGTGCCTTGGATTTCCTTTGAGTTCACCCCTTTTGCACTTGGATGACTGTCAGCCCACTACCGCAGGGCAAGGAACTTGAGTTTGTTTATCCATGTGTGTGTGTGTTCCCTACCCTCCAGAAGTACTGAGACAAGGGGTGTGCGGTCGCTGTTCTTGGTCTGCTGCACCAGCAGCACTCCGTCGTCCAGCACGGCAGACACTGGGTCTCCCCATCGGATGATTCCGTTCATGATGTAACTGGCATAATCCTCCTGGTTCGTACCGAACGCCTGGAGACACATACATTACATCAGCCAACATATACTGTTGTAGCAAAAAATAGCTGATCTACAAGCTCAAAACGCATCACAGTGCGACGCGTGGATGAATGCAATTAGCATGCACATCCAACGCATGCATGCAAATTATATACACACGCACACACACTTACGGGTTTGATGTCGTTGTTCAGTGAAGCCAGGAAGTCGTTTCTATCCACTTGCAGCTTCTCTGCCTTCTCCATGTCCACCTCCACTGTGGTAGTTGCCTACAACACACACACACATGCGCACGCACACACGCACACACGCACACACACACACACACACACACACACACACACACACACACACACACACACACACACACAATGAGCGACTGAAGACATTGCTGTAGACCGGGCCTCTTCAACAACTTGTTTCCACACTCAAGTTCCCTCAACCACGCATCCGGTAAGAATGTACAGAGACATTGAGACGAATTGGAGTCGTGCGGGCTTCCTTGCTTTAAAGACAATCAACAAAGAACACTACATAAACGCATGAAAGACACTCAATAGGATATGCATAATCTGACTCAGAGAGTTGTACCATGTACATTACAGTTAATAACAGCATGGGTTGTACCATGTACCTGAGTTAATAACAGCATGGGTTGTACCATGTACCTGAGTTAATAACAGCATGGGTTGTACCATGTACCTGAGTTAATAACAGCATGGGTTGTACCATGTACCCGAGTTAATAACAGCATGGGTTGTACCATGTACCTGAGTTAATAACAGCATGGGTTGTACCATGTACCTGAGTTAATAACAGCATGGGTTGTACCATGTACCTGAGTTAATAACAGCATGGGTTGTACCATGTACCTGAGTTAATAACAGCATGGGTTGTACCATGTACCTGAGTTAATAACAGCATGGGTTGTACCATGTACCTGAGTTAATAACAGCATGGCTTTTATTTTGTTTGGCTGGCAATTTTCTATCATTCAGAAAATCATTGTGCGGAAACTAACACAGCAGCTATTCAGTATTGTAGCTTTTTGATAGCAAGAGAGGCAGATACAACCTTTTCCCCCCACATACTAAAATGTGTGTGACATTTGTGGGCATTCCTGTCCATCGGCATGAGTAGATCTATCCTTCCATCCTGAGCGAACATGTAAATGGAGCTTTTCACACTCTCATTGCTCACTAACTGTTGCTCTCGTTGATCACTGTCTCTTCATCGGTATCCGGAGAATTCGCCAGTTTACCAACTCGCCGCGATTTAGTGCATTTTAGTTTTACTTCACCTTCATTTAAATTGCATTGAATTGAGAGAGAGAGAGGATAGTTGTTTAGAGTTAACATTAGAGAAAGTAGGAATGCTAATAGTTTAAACACCAAAGTACCGAAACAATGTAATTAATTAGTAAACAATATCCTGAAATGGTAGGCCTACTTATCATTGGTATTCACATACTCACCTTTTTATCATCTAGCTGACCATTTAATTGCACAAAATAATTTGATCACTTTGGAAATGAACTAAACATCTGTGAGTTTGACATACTACTGATGAAGACAGCATGTTAGCATAACGGCATAACGATGAAGACATTGATGAAGAATCTTCGCCGCAGCGACTTTGTAAACTATCGAGTTCTCCGGTATCCTCCTCCTCAGTGCCTTCAGATTGCATTGACATCTTACGAGCAGAATCAGATTGATTTGTCACACCACATGATTACAGGTATAAATCATTTATCTGTGAAATTCACGGCACACAACATCTTTTTCACGTTTTACATTTTGTCTGTTTTGAAATATTTAACTGTAGTTTTATAATGGAAGTCAATAGGGCTTGGATCGGGCTGACACCTTGCCCAAATAGGGAGTCATATTATGTCATAGACGGGCCACGGGAAGTGTGAGATCCACATGAAAAGCTACGCTGACCATTAGTAGACGTCTCGTTTTATTTCTATACCTAGAATATAGGCTGTTGAAAATAACCGGCCCCATCTACACTAAGTGAGTAATGGGCCGTCAGTCAGTAGATGAACTCTTTGAACTCCTCATCTCCATTCAACAGAATGTCAATGTGACAGAAAGGACCAGAGGAGAAAGAAGGAACGCTCTGTAAAGCCTGTGTCTGTCACATGTCAACACCCTCTAATATGGGCATGCGCGCGCGTGGTGCGTGTGTGCGTGTGTGTGTGTGTGGTCAGAACACTTAAGAATTGACCACCTCCCCACTGCCTCTGTGGATTTTAACCTGCACACCTGATAAGTCACTTAAATGGACCCACACACACGCAGCGCGCACCTGGGCTTTCTCTCTCATTAGACACATGTACACCCCAGAGGCAAAAACAATGGGGGAAAAAAACATTTTGCCGAATGGGTTCCCAGATTGGTTAAAATGCACTCTATACAGTTGTGTAACAGGTGGGGAAGTCCCCACCAGTAACAAACCTACACAGGTGTCAACTACATTCTGAAAATATATTAAAAAATCACACCTGTGTGAAGTGACGTCATCATACATATACATCATCTAATTCCAGCCAATCACAATTTGCCTAATCACTTTTGTCTTCAATGTTTGTGTTTAGACAATGTTTACACTCAAAACTGGCCATTCATTGTCAATGTCATTCATTGTTTGTGTTTGCACAAACACTCAAAACTGGCCATTCATTGTCAATGGCTTTCAATGTTTGTGTTTACACAAAACCTCAAAGCTGGACATAGAAGGGGCTAGCGCCCCTCAAATGAAAGGATTTTGCTGTGAACAGTTACTCCTGGTGGACCAATGTGAACCTTTCATTTGTCAGTCTGACCTTGATGTGTCTGTTCATGGCCGTGGACTGGGCAGCCCTGACCAGGCCCTCCAGCTCGGCGCCGCTGTAGTTCTTGGTCTCCGAGGCCAGCTCCTCGATGTTCACGTCACCCGCCAGCAGATTGTGCTGGCGCATCTTGATCGTGTGGATCTGCAGGATCTGGACGCGACCCTTCTCGTCCGGCAGGCCTGGGGGAGGGAAAAGCGTTACAGTGTTCGTGTCAAAGTGGTGGTGGTGGTGCTGTTTTTAAGGGGCGCTAGCCTATCCTATGCCCTTGTGTGTGAGTGTGCACTAGAGCTCTTCACCAGGGTCCACGTATCCGAAATTACTCCGAGTGGACCCGAGACCCGCACGGGTTGGAGCCGTGTTTTATCATACGGTAATCACTCGGGCAGGGTCGGAATCGGCCGTATCCCCCACGAACCTCGGGTTTGTCAATCATTGTGTGTAATTCCCGAGTGGATCCGAGGAGACCCATAGGCTACTGTGTGTGTGACGTGTGTGTGTGTGTGTGTGTGTGTGTGTGTGTGTGTGTGTGCTACTACTGCTCTGGTCTGTGCTTTTTTTTGTTGTTGCAAATAAAATATTCAATCAGTGTGTGATTGTATGTCAGTCTGACTGTAGAGACTCTCTCTCTGTCCGCTGCATGTGCGCTATGCTGCGCGGAAAACACTTTGGAACTGAAGTTCTGTTTAACGTGTGGTCTGGAGGATCAGTTTAGTGTTGCAGCGATGCAAGAGGAAGATGAACATTCTATACCTCGACCCTCAGCTTCTTACCTATCTCCATCTTCACCTCCAATCGACCAGGTCTCAGTAGCGCGTCGTCTATCAGGTCAGGTCTGTTAGTCATTCCTGATGGACACACAAAGACAATGATAGAGGGATGAAGAGAGGAGAGGGAAGAGATACATTTCTTTATTTTTTTCGTTCCCTCATTTTTGTTTTGTTCTCTCGTTGTTCGTGCTCTTTTCCCTCCACCCTCTCTCTCTCCTTTTTATTTCATGTAATCATGGTGAAGTAATGGTTGGTTGGTAGCAGAGCTTATTTTTTTTTAATGATAGGTAGGGGCAGGTATAACATCTATAAATAAGATTTATCTTCTTCCTGCTCCTTCTCTTTTCATTTTATGGAATATGTTAAAAAATACAGATACAGATACTACTGACTCCAATATATTCTACATTAATTTAAAAACATATTAAACATTACAGTATAATTACCGATGACCAGGATGTTGTTGAGCTGCTCCACTCCATCTATCTTAGAGAGTAGCTGGTTGACCACTGTGTCGTGGACGCCTGTGCTGCCGGCCATGCTGCCACGCTGCTTGCAGATCGCGTCGATCTCGTCGAAGATGATGATGTGGAGGCCGCTGTTGGCGCCCAGCTAAGGCACGACGCAGGGAGGCGTGGGAATTAACAAAACATATAAAGACTTACGTTTTCTTTTGTAACCCTGGTTCTCTGATAATATGTGGGAAAATACTCCCTGTATTACCCTCAGAAGCACTATATCACGTGTCACCCTTCATATCATATTAGGCAGTGGTTTTCAACCCTTTTCATATCAGGGTCCATTATGTATTCTGCATTTGAGCCACGGACCACCATTTGATGACATTTAGCCTCTCAGACCCAAAACTAAAGAATATCTTGATATTAGAAAAACTAACCAGGTGCTCGACAGAGATATAAACACGTGATGATGATAAAAAGGTGCTCACGGATCAAACGGGATCAAGGCATAAAGAAAAAGGAAACGATCCGGGCACTCACGGTTAAAATGAGGAGGATAGCCATTATTACATTAAAAAGGCAACTGCCAACATGTTTCGACCTAACCGGTCTTCATCAGGACAAGAAGAAAAGAAAAGAAAACAATATAATTGATATTGTTGGATTAGATTTTGTTCACAATCCCATGCTGTTGGTACCATAGGAGAGATACGACAAACGTAAATATAAATTGATCTACATTATCTAATTGTGTAGACTTCTTGTAAATTAAGTAATGCAGATGTTTAACAATAATGTAAGTCTTGAGAGCGTAAAATGAAAATGTTACGCTCTCAAGAGTTAAAAATCTATAAAGGGTCCATCTGGTTACCAACTCTCCATAATTTAGCTGGGGACCACCTGGAACACTCTCAAGGACCACTGGTGGTCCCTGGACCACTGGTTGAAAACCACTAATATAAGGCCCGTGACCTGAGGGTCCCGTGCTCTTGAACACTGTGCCACCCTCAACAGGAGTGGAAAATTCTTTCTATGGAGGGAAAGATTGAGAGAATGGTGGGATGTTTTCTGTCCATCTATGGCCTTGTCAGTCTGTAGAGCTAGCATTTAAAACGGCCTTATTACGCGTGTGTGTGTGTGTGTGTGTGTGTGTGTGTGTGTGTGTGTGTGTGTGTGTGTGTGTGTGTGTGTGTGTGTGTGTGTGTGGACATGGAGGGGAGATGAGACAGTGATGGTCGGGTTTGGATGTCTCGCGATGAGTTTGCGCATTTTGTCTTGCACCGAAAATAGCCGATCTACAAGCTGGCCTGCACTGTGTGTATAAATCAGGCGTCACTCTTCACCACCTAATGAGAGGCCAGTTTATCTTTGACCTATCCTCAGCCCCCTCCGCACGCACGCACACACACACAAGCGCACACAGACACACGCACCTGCACATTTTACTATGTGTGCCGGTATGTCTGTGTGCACGCACGTTTGTATGCTTGCTTGCACACATACAAACTTACACCTGTGCATGCACATTAACACGCACTACTACGACACAAAAGCCAGAACTTTACCTCAAAGTTATTATAACCACGTCTGGCTAAAGGGCAGATCTCTCCACTCCTGCAGAAATTAGCCTTCTCTGTTTGGATAGAGGCGATGCTTATCAGGGATACGCAGGCGGAGTGGGAGAATATTGACCAGTGCTAGGAACGGGCTGTGAACAAACTCCTACTCGCTTTGACTTTTCATCTGATACGCTCATAATTGCCAAAGTTCAGCAAAGTCACAGGCCTGTACCGACTACCTAGTATCTGGAAAGACAAAACACTGTAAAACATATATCGCTCGCTCACTCACTCATCAACAACTGTGTGGTTTGTAAGGATTTTCACTGTAACTTTTAAGGAGTTGTGGTACAATAGGAATCTTCCATCCTTTCGTTAATGTTCCGTTTTGGTCTCATCTGGCTGTGATTTGGCTTCTCCAGCAGGTGGCAGCACTTACACTAATCCGATTCTATTTTACGATGATTTATACAATTACATAAAAATGGTGCTTTTTAATTTTACATATTCTCAGCGGTGGCGGTTGTTATTTCTGTGGGGGACAAAATCATTGTCGAATGAAATGCAAATGTGCGCGTGTGTGTGCGTGTGTGGTCGGCGGTGGAGCTTCCCGCTCATCAGTGTTCCTGCGGTAGAAAACACACTGTCCACACGCTGAGATCAATGCAAAAAGGTTCTCTTTAATTTAAGACAAAGGTTTAAGTGCATAAAAGGTTTAAGCCAGATGTTCGTCTTTTGTTTTTCTTGTTTGTTTTTGTCCAGAGAAAAAAAAAAGAAAAGAAAATGTTGTAACTTTGGTCACCATTCAGAACAAATATACCTGTGAGATACGAGCACAAACGATTGTAATGCACTTGACCACATGATGTAAGGTTGTTCACTATGCTTGTACACAATGACCAAAATAAAAACATAATTAAAAAAAAAAAAGGTTTAAGCAAACGTTTCAGTCCTCGACTATCATCAGTGCTACTTGTGTGTGTGTGTGTGTGTGTGTGTGTGTGTGTGTGTGTGTGTGTGTGTGTGTGTGTGTCTGTGTGTGTGACTGTGTGTGCGTGTGTGTGTGCTTCTGTGTGACAGCAGGTCTCACCCTCTTCTGCTCATCCTCTGCATCTGCAAACAGTTTTCGGATGTTGGCCTCGGACTCTCCAACGAATTTGTTGAGGATCTCGGGGCCGTTGACGATCTTCGGCTCGCGGGAGTTGAGCATCTTGCCAATCTGGCGTGCCATCAGCGTCTTACCGCAGCCCGGGGGTCCATACAGCAGGATCCCCTTCACGTGCTTACAGCCTTGGAGATGAACACACACAGCCGAGGCTAGAGAACTGAACAAGAACTGTACTTTCTTAACCAATTAAAAGCGGGAAAGCATACAGTGGACCCTTCTAGACTGTGCTTCAATGTACCTTATTGAACGGTAGTGAATAACAAAGACTCTGGTGACCTGTAATGAAATCATGTCAAGACTGTGGTGTACTCGTTTTGTCTTTTTTTTTTGTTTGTTTGTTTTTTGTCTGTGCATTGTAATGTCCGTATTGTGGTTCTTGTTGTTTTCCTATGTTATGTTGAAAAAAGAAAAATGTGTGGTTCTATATACATTGAATTGTGATTGAACAGTTGTGAAATCTCAGAGCCTCAATAAAAAGCGGGAAAGCATCTGTGTTATAGCCCATTGGATGGCTATTAAAAAATAGCAGATATACAAGCTCATAGCGCCTCACTTCGTACCGTGCTACGAGCTTGTAGATCTGCAAATTATTTTTAATTGTGAAAATTTGCGCAAATCTTTATATATATCTCTCTCTCTCTCTCGCGCTATATATATATATATATATATATATATATTTTTTTTTTAACCCATTTTGACCTAAGATCAGATTCTAAAAATGTCTTCTACATCCTGACAGTTTTCTGAAAAAGCTATGTTTCTATGTCAGTCGTTCTTCGATTTAAAATAAATAGCAGACCTACAAGCTTGTAGCGCGCCACTCGGTGGCGCGCTACAAGCTTGTAGATCTGCTATTTCTCAATAGCTAAAGCATAACATAATGCTAACACCAAAAGGGGTTCCCGCCCAAAATGGGTTAAAGCAAACGTTTCTAACTTAAATCTTTGTTTCCGGGGGTCCCTGGAAAACGGGTGGTCTGCGGTCAAATACATATAATTTGGGGGGGTCTTTGCCATGAAGAAGTGTGAGCACCACTGATATATCAGCATGCATTTTTCAGAAAACTGTTAAGAGATAGAAGACATTTGTAAAATCGGCCTCAAGTCTAAATGGGTTAAGAAGACGTTTACCATTACCACCCAGGATCCACTGGTCTTTGTGTAAAATACCAAACTAGAACATCATTTCAGAATTTAACCCATTTTGACCTAGATCAGATTCTAAAAATGTCTTCTACATCCTGACAGTTTTCTGAAAAAGCTATGTTTCTATGTCAGTCGTTCTTCGATTTTTCAAAAATAGCAGACCTACAAGCTCGTAGATCTGCTATTTTTCAATAGCTAAAGCATAACATAATGCTAACACCAACAGGGGTTCCCGCCCAAAATGGGTTAAATGCAACATCAAATATTCTCCAACTGTGTTGTTGCAATACTGTGATAATGTCTCTTGGTGAAGCAAGCCCATATCACCATTCACCACACAGAGACCGAAGACGGGATAGACAGACACCATTCTGACCCGTTCGCTTCATTCCGTCGTAAACACCACCATCTCTCCAGATGGGGAGTAAACCGGTTCCAAACAGCTCTCATTAGCAGCGAGCCATCACTTCCCCAACAACAGATCCCTGCCCCGTAAAAGACTACGTCTGGAGGGGAATGACAGAGTGGTCACAGACGGTGCTTCAGTCCAGCAGGTCTGGACAGCATGGCTACTTTAATGGCTTGTTGCACCTGTTTTAATGACATTTAGGCCAGACTAATTGCGAGAGGCCTCAGATAACCATCTGAGCTGCCATTTGGGGCTGCAGCAGGGGGGGAAGGCAGCCAGGATGACAGGTGGGGGGGTGAGGGTTCTACCCAGGTAGAGTGGTGGGTTAGACTATACTAGAGGATAGTAAAGGTTTGGCCTTGTGCTTGCTTCTCCTTTATAGGAGCAAAGGGCAGACAAGGTGAGAGTGCAAAGCGCGCGCACGCACGCGTAATTACATAATTACGCATGATTAAGATAATCGATTTGAGATAATCGCAATCATTTTGTCATAATCGTTTCCATGTTGAAAGATGTAAACAGCTATTTCCGCTATGTTTACGATTTTAAAGTATAACATTTATTAAAAATATGCCAGTAATTTCTTGGTATATTCCAGTTATTTGTCATATTTGCCCTGTGCACAGTTTCATTACGAAGCCTAAAAGGCAAACAGAAATGTAATTTCTATTCATAATGTTCAAATTCCTAATGTCAAAAACGCAATAATTTCTGTGACAATTAATGGTCAACTTAAATGTATAAAGGTGACAGGCCTACACATACTGTAGTGTAGACCTACCCTCCTGTAGGCCAAAACCAGCCATAAAGAGTGTGAAGTGATAATAATAAAAATAATAAAAAGTAGCTACGATTTTAAATCAGGTTCTTGAAACACACACACCTCTGTCCTGTGTGAGATTTTGTCTGTCAACACTGCGCTCTCTCGTCTCGTCACTGGCCAGTTACAACCTTTACCTTTAGCTGGCTCCTCTATCAGGAATCTCATTACAGAGTAGCCAGCTGGACACAGCCAGGGGCCAGCACACTCACACGCGCGCGCGTGCAGCCGCGCGCACACACACATATACACACACCAACTCTCATACACACACACACACACACAAGCTAAAGGCCAGCTAACACGCACTGCACAGCCACACACACATACAGTACACACCTGCTAAATGCCATTTCACAACTACACTGCTGGATGCCACAGGCTGCAAAGTGTGTGAATGGAGTTAGAGTGTGTATATCAGGTTTTGCTGATGCATAAGTGACTTTGGGAAGGCGCACGCACGCGCACACACACGCACACGCACACGTATGGTGTGACTTGTTTCATTGATGCATACTGGTGCCCATGACCGGAAATTGAACAACCGAGGACAAATTCTCATCTAGCATTCGCGCCACGTTGTGTGCTTGTAGATCAGCTATTTTCACTAGTTTGGTCTTAAATATTTGTTCTAATTTATGGCATTTCTATTTGTCTTTAATTCATGAAAAGTTTTGCTTTTTTGGGATTTTTTTTTGAAAATGTTTTGAAATAATAATTAAAACTCACGTGTAGAAAACAAAAACTAAGGAGACCCAACAATGGGAAAGGGTGCAGTAGGATATGTGACAAGGTGTCATAGCCCTAGTAATAATAACTCTTTAGTGTCCCGAAGGATATTTGTCTTCACAGTCCGTTCAAACACCCACATCAAAAACAACACATAGCACATTACACCAAGACAATACAAAAACATGAGGTCCCTACTGTATACAGAAGGGAAGTTTGTTTAAAGCCGCGATGGCTGAGGGGACTAAAACAAAGTCCAGGGATGGAACGCAGGGGGTTCATCATATAAGATGCATGTCCTTTAGCAAAGTGAGTAGTGAGTAATCTGGGAGCGGTCAAACAGCTATGTATGAGTGTGAGTGTGTGTAGGGATCGTTCAGTCCATAGACGAAGAGGGCGGAGGAGGAGGAGGGGGGCGACTGTGTCATAAGTCATCTGCTGACAGCTGACGAACAGGAGAAGAATCTCAAGGCATACACTGTATCTGTTCACCGTCAGTATTTTACCCTTGGGTTCCGCCAATTCAAACAATGGCGGCTTTCTCAAACGGTAATATTCAAAGTCGTGCGCGTGTCGTAATATTGATTTAGGGATTCGGGGCACTAGGCGAGCACTCCGTCGACTCCTGTTTATTTCATCTGGTTCCAGAAGATCTGATTGACTGATTGGTTTTGGCAGCTCAAACTAATCCCCTGCAAGTTCACACTCACTTGTCAACGCGGTCCTGTCCAAACCTAAGTGCGTGCTGAAACACAAGCTTCCAGGAATAAGAGGCAGCATGCTTCAGTTTTGGGTGTTTTGTTGTGGGTAACTTGTGTCAGCAAAGCTGCCAGTTAGAATAACAACAACAGTCAAAATGCACAAGAGCAAGGCACTTGACATCCCAACAACTCCAATGGCCAGTGGCCGGCAGCTGTATGCTTGAAGCCTGCACTAACCAGCTCCCAACAACTCCAATGGCCAGTGGCCGGCAGCTGTATGCTTGAAGCCTGCACTAACCAACTCCCAACAACTCCAACGGCCAGTGGCCGACAGCTGTATGCTTGAAGCCTGCACTAACCAGCTCCCAACAACTCCAACGGCCAGTGGCCGGCAGCTGTATGCTTGAAGCCTGCACTAACCAGCTCCCAACAACTCCAACGGCCAGTGGCCGGCAGCTGTATGATTGAAGCCTGCACTAACCAGCTCCCAACAACTCCAATGGCCAGTGGCCGGCAGCTTTATGATTGAAGCCTGCACTAACCAGCTTCCAGGTTTACTGGGTTGAAGCATGACATTGCTGACATAGATATACAGTATATAAGAAAGGCTAGATGGCGCAAGGCGGAGTCCAGCGCCGTTCACCGGCAGCCATCTTGCAACAGTCAAACTTTTCTGGTATGTTCTATCGTAGCTGGTGATCTGCTCGAACAAAAATACTCTTAACTCGCTGAAATCTTGACGGATTTACAAACGGTTTGGTTCATTACAAACGTTATCAGCGTGGCTATGATTCAGCATGCTTATCCGCTTAATGTTATATGAAAGTACATTATAGGTATGCTGACGTCTCTGATGTTTATAACAAACCAAACCATTTGAAAATTGATTGAAAATTGAGCAAGTTATGGTTATTTAAAAAGTTACATGCACCATAGATAGACACAATGTTATGAGTGAGCGAGCTGACTGTAGCAAGATGGCCGGCATGTGGCGATGTTGCTCTTCATTGGCCAGCAGCGCGGGCATGTCATTCTAGCTCACCCATCTGTTCCACAATATCCGGAGGGAACACTCTGGAGGCAAAGGCTCGGCGGAAGATATCAGAGAATTCCTTATCGAGGCCTCCGATGCCCATCCGCTCAAAGTTCCAGTCTGGATTGATGATGGACTGACGAGATTCCCTGGTCTTAGCCTTCCCTGGGGGGGGGAACACAAAAACAGTAGCATTTAAATAAGAGTCGGATGTCATTGTCAAGTCAATGTCAAACAGAACAATGAAACATGAATACATGCATTTATTTTTTTCTGTTCTTTTATGCCTGCCTGTTTCCCTTTTATGAGAAGAACTTTACATATCAAATGGTTTCACGTTTAAACAAAACATGTTACAAAACATGCATGTCAAGTGGACATTACTGTATGTTATCAGAAAGTTGTCATATGTATGTATATATGGATACCATGTGTATCTGAATAAGAGTAATTTATTTATGATGTGATTGAAATGACAATTTGATGAAAATATTAAGGAAAGTGGACATTACATATTTATGTACTGTACACTGCTATACTGTCCAAATGTAATTGCATGCTGCCCCCTTGTGGTATTATTATGAAATAACCCAGTGGCTGAAGGAACTGTCAAAGCTATTAGCAGGGCTATGTTGTATCGCCTTGCACTGGAAAAACACTCTCCTTGCTGCATTAAGCAGGTGCCAGGCCTAATGGGGTTACAAATTACAACTGCTCTCTATCGCACGTTTTTATCATTACGTGGAGGAGGCTCATCCTGTCATATCTAATGGGCTCAGCTTTACACGTACACTAAAGGCTCATACATAGTCTGGATTTTCGGTGGTTAGGTGACCACCGAACTACAACATGACGTCACAAGCCGCGGTGAAGAGCAAACCACCGCCACCGCTCCAGCCCTTCTCTCTGTTTTTACTCACCACCGCTCAACGTTATTTCAGCTCCGGTGGTCAGCTCACCACCGGAGCGGTGGTCACCTCACCACCGAAAATCCAGACTATGAATAGGCCTTAACGGAGTAAAGTTAGTTAGATTAGTCTGCCATGTTAAGACGTGGTGAGTTCAAGTATTACAAACCACTTGGAGATGTGCTCAATTTAAAAGGTGTTAGCATAATACCATATTATACCTTAATATCCTCATGAATGGGACCAGGGAGCATCCGCTACCAGAGCCAACCACTCAACATTAAGGCTCTCCATTCATACAATCTTTCATCAAATGTTTATATTTTTAAAGTGAAAGTCCACGTGTACCAGCTCAGTGGCCTTGTGGTTAGAGTGTCCGCCCTGAGACTGGGAGGTCGGGGGTTCGATCCCCAGGCCGGGTCATACCAAAGACTCTACAAATGCGACCCAATGTCTCCCTGCTTGGCATTTGGCATCAAGGGTTGGATTGGCGGTAAGTCCCTGTGACATACTAGCGTCATGTCCAGGGGGTGTACTTGTACATCAAAGCTGCCTCACGCTACAGAAACAGGAGATAGGCTCCTGCCCCATGGGCCTCATGACATCATGGCTTACTTACTTACCACTTGTAAACAGAATGTGTGTTCTAATCTCGGAAAAGTCCATTTATATTTTACAATTTAGGCAGAGAGCAGATGCTCTTAATCCAGAGCGATTTACAGTAAACAAGAACAACACATGGTAAGACATCAAATACATAGAAATAGTCATCAAGGATCATAAGCCAGGTAAGAACCTAACAGAACCTAACATCCGTCTAACAGTAGAATATCTGTACAATGAAACTACGAGTATACACTATAGAGTGCTATGTCTACATAATATGCTATCGAAATTACATAAATTGAGCCTTTGCATTCCCCTGTAGTGTAAGGTCGTCGAGGCTAGGGCAAGTGCTACGGCAAGTGCTTCGGGGCAAAGATGGAGTCTCAGAGGTGAGTTTTCAGACTACGGCGGAAGATTGGGAGTGAGTCTGCAGTTCTGATTGCAATGGGAAGTTCATTCCATAGTTTTGGAGACAGAAGGGAGAAGAGTAATTTTACACATGAATAACTCTCTAACCCAAAGTAATGTAACCTAATGATGTGTGAACAATGTGTTCGCCTGGACACTCACCAACCAAGGTCAGCGACGAGCTCTCAGCCTTCTCGAAAATCACCTGGCTGTTGCCCAGCAACAAACCAATGGCAATCTGAAACAGACAAACAAGCCTGGATGAGAACAGGAAATAATAGACTATAATAATAAACAATGGAATGCGGAAGTGCTCATTCCATCTCAATGGAATAGTTCCAGCCATAGGAGCAATGTTTGGAACTATCGCCCATAGGCACCCGCTTTGCGGCGAGATCAAAGCGTGTCACCACTCTCTTACTACATTACTCTGGGTGAGACACAATCTACTGTAAATGTCCCAATAGAACAAAATTGCAACCACGCTAATTGTGTACGCTATATTGTATATTGAAAATGCAATTCATTGTATTAACATACAAGCAATCACTTGTATGATGGTATTGAAGTAGTGCATGCAAAATTACATAGTGAAATTAATTAGCAAGTCTTTTCTGCCCATTTCCTTGAGGACTGCTAATTACCTCCGTACTATAAATAGGCCTGACAACGTGAGTGTGTATTGTACAGTACATCATGGGAGCAGACTGGTCTCCTGGTGCCTTATCCCATTCTGGGCGGGAACCCATTTTGGTGTTTTAAACATTATGTTATAATTTAGCTATTGAAAAATAGCAGATCTACAAGCTCATAGCGCGCCACCGAGTGGCGCGCTACGAGCTTGTAGGTCTGATATTTTTGAGAAATCGTGTAAATGTGGCGCAAATCTTTGAATATATATTCTTTCACAGCGAACGTTTTAACTCAAATCTTTGCTTCTGCTGGTCCCCGGAACAACATATTTTCAGATGGGGGTCGGCGGCCAAATACATATCATTTTTGTGGTCCTTGACATGAAATATTGAGCACCACTGATACAGAAACATGAGGTATTTTAGAAAACTGTCAGGATTTAGAAGACATTTTTTAAATTTCGACGTCAGGCCTAAATGGGTTATGTGTACATGGATATGAACTTATGTGTGTATCATGGGAGGAGAGTAGTCTGACGCCTTGTGGTCACAAGGTGTATGTGTACGTCATGGGAGGAGAATAGTCTCCTGACGCCTGGTGGTCACAAGGTGTATGTGTACGTCATGGGAGGAGAATAGTCTCCTGACGCCTGGTGGTCACAAGGTGTATGTGTACGTCATGGGAGGAGAATAGTCTCCTGACGCCTGGTGGTCACAAGGTGTATGTGTACGTCATGGGAGGAGAGAAGTCTCCTGACACCTGGTGGTCACAAGGTGTATGTGTACGTCATGGGAGGAGAATAGTCTCCTGACACCTGGTGGTCACAAGGTGTATGTGTACATCATGGGAGAAGAGAAGTCTCCTGGTACTGTACCTGGTTTTTGCTGGTCTTGCTGGAGGCATTCACTTCCTTGAGGATGTTGGGGTCAAGTGCTTCGATGTCCTTGATCAGCAAGCCAAACAGCTTATCACAGAAGCTAAACACGAACTAGTCAACAATCAAAGAGAGGACAAGTATGAACAACCAAATCACTAGGAGATCAAGAATAGCAAGGATTACATTAATGCATTTAAGTGCTACACAATGCACACACAACCTGTAAATCTAGGATCATCCAGATTGAAGCCTTTTAAGTAACATAGTATGACACACAGCAGAATAATAATTTGCTTCAGACACATTCAGACATGTTATCAATCTGGATATTTGGATAACTTTCGAAATTCTACTTTTAATTCTACTTGTACATCCATCATCAACAACACTGAGATACATCTTTGAGCTTCAGGAAGGCAGGCTGTGGGACTCTAGTATGATGAAGGCTTGGTCTTGAAAAGAGGCAAGCCATGGATTTAGTGGTAGACTTCTCAGTAGTACCCAGTACCTGCTGGCCAGTGCTGAAGGCCTGGTTATTGAAGTGCTGTATGAATTCAGCTGCCATCTTGTCCGAGTCATAGGGGTTGCTGTCTATATTCTTCTTCTGCAAGAAGTCAATCTCCACTGTCATGGTGCCAACACACTGTCTGGTCTTGTCAAACTTGTAGTTTGTCACTGCAAAGGGGAAGAGGCAATGATATGAATAGTGAATTTGTTCTAGTTAGGTGACAGCAATCCTTCTCTACTTGGATCATTTCTATTTTCTGGACCTAAACTGCTGCCACGCCGCCAGAAAAAAACAGCAGCAAAACACAGTATACTGAACTCCTTATCCATTGAACTTCTTATCCAGTGCCATGTTTCTTGCTTATGAGAAAACTAAAGTGAAGGAGTGGCGCACACTACTTACACGAGGATAAACATGGTCAAAACCTGACAGATTGATGAATTTGCACCCATTTTCTGCATCAAAGTGCTGCTAACCTGGTTCAACAGTATACTTCAACAAAAGGTTTGCGTACACATTGCTGCAATGCAATCTCAAGTCAAAAAAATTACTTGCAAATCTCCTCATTATCAATAACATCTCTGGTGCGTTTACTGTACGTTTAAATAGAATCATATCGCACAGCTTGTTCTAATCTCATTAGTGCATTTGGCATGGCTTTCCAAAGAACCGACTGTCTCGATAGCTTGTTGGTATAATTACTAGTGTTCACTTCCACGGTCTGTGACTCCAGGTGTTGAAATGATTTCAAACACTGATGACTAAAACAAGTCTCTAATTGGGTTCTGTTTCTGTATAAACAAGTTGAGCTGGTGGTGTCTTTTCCTACCAGCTGTAGCTGTTTGCAGAGTTTGATTAGAGGAACTCGGGTAAATACTAGTGCTGCACAATAAATCGAAAAAAGTTTGCGATCTAGATTCAGATACCTATGCAATCTCATTTTGTGAAGAATCTTGAAGAATCTTGCAGCACTAGTTGGCTGTTCAATTCATTTGAATGTAGTATTCAGCAACTACAGACTAAAGCCAGAAAACAATCGTGTGAGAATCACACCTCTTGTGGAGGAAAATGGAGAATCGTGCAGCACTACTGGTGAACGCTCCTCTAAAAGCCTGTCTGTCTTCATACACTGTGCTTCACTACCTGGTGAACGCTCCTCTAAGAGCCTGTCTGTCTTCATACACTGTGCTTCACTACCTGGTGAACGCTCCTCTAAAAGCCTGTCTGTCTTCATACACTGTGCTTCACTACCTGGTGAACGCTCCTCTAAAAGCCTGTCTGTCTTCATACACTGTGCTTCACTACTGCTAAACACTCCTCTAAAAGCCTGTCTGTCTTCATACACTGTGCTTCACTACTGGTGAACGCTCCTCTAAAAGCCTGTCTGTCTTCATACACTGTGCTTCACTACTGGTAAACGCTCCTCTAAAAGCCTGTCTGTCTTCATACACTGTGCTTCACTAATCACTACTGGTAAACGCTCCTCTAAAAGCCTGTCTGTCTTCATACACTGTGCTTCACTAATCACTACTGGTAAACGCTCCTCTAAAAGCCTGTCTGTCTTCATATACTGTGCTTCACTACTGGTAAACGCTCCTCTAAAAGCCTGTCTGTCTTCATACACTGTGCTTCACTACTGGTGAACGCTCCTCTAAAAGCCTGTCTGTCTTCATACACTGTGCTTCACTACTGGTGAACGCTCCTCTAAAAGCCTGTCTGTCTTCATACACTGTGCTTCACTACTGGTGAACGCTCCTCTAAAAGCCTGTCTGTCTTCATACACTGTGCTTCACTACTGGTAAACGCTCCTCTAAAAGCCTGTCTGTCTTCATACACTGTGCTTCACTACTGGTAAACGCTCCTCTAAAAGCCTGTCTGTCTTCATACACTGTGCTTCACTACTGGTAAACGCTCCTCTAAAAGCCTGTCTGTCTTCATACACTGTGCTTCACTACTGGTGAACGCTCCTCTAAAAGCCTGTCTGTCTTCATACACTGTGCTTCACTACTGGTAAACGCTCCTCTAAAAGCCTGTCTGTCTTCATACACTGTGCTTCACTACTGGTGAACGCTCCTCTAAAAGCCTGTCTGTCTTCATACACTGTGCAGCACTACTGGTAAACGCTCCTCTAAAAGCCTGTCTGTCTTCATACACTGTGCTTCACTACTGGTGAACGCTCCTCTAAAAGCCTGTCTGTCTTCATACACTGTGCTTCACTACTGGTGAACGCTCCTCTAAAAGCCTGTCTGTCTTCATACACTGTGCTTCACTACTGGTGAACGCTCCTCTAAAAGCCTGTCTGTCTTCATACACTGTGCTTCACTACTGGTAAACGCTCCTCTAAAAGCCTGTCTGTCTTCATACACTGTGCTTCACTACTGGTAAACGCTCCTCTAAAAGCCTGTCTGTCTTCATACACTGTGCTTCACTACTGGTGAACGCTCCTCTAAAAGCCTGTCTGTCTTCATACACTGTGCTTCACTACTGGTAAACGCTCCTCTAAAAGCCTGTCTGTCTTCATACACTGTGCTTCACTACTGGTAAACGCTCCTCTAAAAGCCTGTCTGTCTTCATACACTGTGCTTCACTACTGGTGAACGCTCCTCTAAAAGCCTGTCTGTCTTCATACACTGTGCTTCACTACTGGTGAACGCTCCTCTAAAAGCCTGTCTGTCTTCATACACTGTGCTTCACTACTGGTGAACGCTCCTCTAAAAGCCTGTCTGTCTTCATACACTGTGCTTCACTACTGGTGAACGCTCCTCTAAAAGCCTGTCTGTCTTCATACACTGTGCTTCACTACTGGTGAACGCTCCTCTAAAAGCCTGTCTGTCCTCATACACTGTGCTTCACTACTGGTGAACGCTCCTCTAAAAGCCTGTCTGTCTTCATACACTGTGCTTCACTACTGGTGAACGCTCCTCTAAAAGCCTGTCTGTCTTCATACACTGTGCTTCACTACTGGTGAACGCTCCTCTAAAAGCCTGTCTGTCTTCATACACTGTGCTTCACTACTGGTAAACGCTCCTCTAAAAGCCTGTCTGTCTTCATACACTGTGCTTCGTGTTCAGACAGCCAATGATTCAGACTCAACGACGTCGATTATGGAAATGAGCCATTAGTGTCTCACAGCGTTGTTTTATGTCCCGACACTCATACGGAATGCATAGAACAGCGCAAATGATAACCGGAAGACCGATCTGTTAATGGGCATACACCAATGCGTTTAGCTGGATATTCAAATAAGAAGCATATTTCAGTCTTCCTGAATGATGATTTAAGCTACAATTAATGTCAAGCTACCATGACATTATATAATGGGGTGGTGGTGGTGGTGTTGGCGGGGTGTTATATGAAAGAAAAGGCTTTCTCTTCTCCTGGCACCATTCCAATCTTTAAGAAAGATGTCCAGTGTCACCAAGGAGCAATGGCATAATTATACCGTTCGTCCCACTGCTAGCTCAATCGTGTCCACTCCACCCCCGCAACATTTAAGTAATGACTTAGGGGTACGGCTAAATCAACACTAATGTATATTCCGTAAGTGAGATAAACACTGTGGCATTTGACATAGGATGCAGTTTGCCTGCATGACTTCTTCTACAAGGGATGAAGTCTGGGCTATGTTTGCAGGCTTGTACATGGCAAAAATTCTGACAAATGGGGGGAGGGGGAATTCAGCAATGGCTTTGACTATATTTAGTCTAATTGACACAGGTGAAGATGGGAGCAGCAAAGAATAGGTGTCATTGACACGGGTGAAGATGGGAGAATATGTCATTCCACATTGAACTCACGATTCAATTTGATTAGGATTCACCTGTTAATATCATTCAATTTAATACTTTGATGCATCTACATTTTCTAATACTCCATGGTGTTACAACTGTACTTGGATTGTTTTAGATGTTTCCATCTAAACCAAATCTCTTTGCCAAAAATAACCGATCTACAATCTCACATGCATTGTGAGCTGTAGATCTGCTATTTTTGGCAAATGTTCCCCCAAAAAATAATTTTTATTGTATTCAAGAGCAAAAGTGAATCTGCCCGTTATATATAATTTTGTTCAAATCAGGCCACTCCTGCAAACTTTGAAAGCCAACCAGGATGTAATATGAAAAATGTTTTGCAAAACTCTGCCACCTGGTGGCGCTAAAACAGGCCGATGTGAAACAGTTTTGTTTCACAGTTAAATTAGTATGTCTTATGACTAAGGATAAGTGATAGGAAGAAGGTTCTGACTTTGGATGGATTGATTTGTAGCATGTGTGGGCACTGACTGGGCAGCATTACATCACCCTGCCTACCACTGTAGCATGTGTGGGCACTGGGCAGCATTACATCACCCTGCCTACCACTGAAAACAGTCACTTGAGGGACAGACAACAGATTCACCGTTCCACAGATCTCTTACCTTCAACCTCCTGACCAATGGACAGGCCCGCCCATTTTCTCTGGAATACAAAACAGCAAGCAATTGATTCAACCACACAGGCTTCTGCTTCTCTATGTATTGAGTTCTTCTAGCTATGAATAGACATGGGCAACAGGGATGCTAATGCTATTTTTTGCTATCTGGTTACTCGGCAACATGGTTTTGGCAAGTACACAGCTAACATCATTATTATCATTGTAAATTACATCAACCAATAAGAGTTTTTCCACAAACACAGCAGTGTAACGTTCCTCTGTAGCATGGTCTTATTTCACAACATATATATGGCATGTTGAACACTTTATGGTTGGGCGATATTAATATAATAAAATATGGTGATATTTCTGACCAAATATCAAGATTTGTTTTATTTATTTTTTATTTTATATAATCATGTTATGACATATAAGAGAGTGAAACATGTCAAATATAGAGGCAATTTCTTGATCATCATAAGTCATTTTTTGATCATTTCTCACACTCAGCTAGAACAATCTACAGTATTAGGTAAAAGATAAAGAAAATGTATTACTGTACTGTAATGCATCCTTTAAGGCCAGGAAAAGACAACATTTAAGCTATATCACAATATTTCAATAAACAAAATCCCAGACAATATATAGTCTCTTATCACAATATCAATATTATATCAACATATCGCCACTCTCAGCTCTTTCTTTTTTGAAAATTTGAAGTACTTATAAATGGGGCACCATTTGTGCATGGTGATTCAAATAATCAACTATTATTAACCTATTACAAGCTGTTGTAGAATAAGACCTTTGTGAGGAAGTTACTGTAGTACCTGTGTGGCGCTGAGGCTGTCAAGTTTTATAGACGGAGGAGCAACGGGCAGAGAGGAAAAAGGCCAGAGAGAAAGAGCAGTGACAGACAGATTGAGACAAAGAGTGAGAGAAACGTGCATGCAGACGGGCTCTCACAGAAAAAACAACGCAGGCAGTACAGAAAGCGTCAATTCAACGATACTTATCAAGGTTATAAACAGACACAATACTGTATAAAACAGATGGGCTGTATACACAACAACGGGGTGTTTTTAAGCAAAGTGTTGACAGTTAAAATGAGGAACATAGACTTGTTATACAAGAATACTTTGACAACTATGGAGTCTGTTAGGGATCAGGAACAAATTCAGAACACAAATAACATAACACACACAGCCAAATCCTGAATGTCACTTTAACTCGAAGAGAGTGTAGAAACTGACCCTTACAGGTCCTAGTTCAATTAAAATAGGATTTTGCTAAATAGTAGTATTAGTTAGTAGTAGTACTCCCGTTTTGCCTTCTAACACCGGAATATTGTTGAACATGTGTGTATAGGACATAAACTGGTTTGCCAGTGTGTTTGCTAGTCAGCTAGTGCACTGGTTCAAACAGATGCTATGAGATATTTGGTTATTGAGGAGCATTATGACATGGTACCTGTGGCAGGCTGAAGGCGATGGTTCCCGGGACGACACCGGCGTGCGTCTTCACCGTTAACACATACTTGTGGGTCACGTTGCGCACCGTCACATGTCTGCATTGATGGGGGTTGGAGAAAACGAGGAGTTTTTCGATTAAACAACCCAAACATGGCTAAAAACACAGGCACGCACATGTACACAAATCCACGCTGGGCTGTACATTTGGGCATGTGACAAAACTACTGAAGTGGTCAATCATGAAACATAACACAGAACACACAATTATTTAAAATGTGGCACTCCACTCACTGTTCAAACTGTGGATCCTTCTCACTCACGACAGCACAGTTGGTTAGTGACAGCTCGTCGGTCGGGCATCTCGCCGCTTGCATAGTCTGGAAAGAAATGGCAGTGAGAGAAGTTAAGCTTGATTCCCACTGGGGGCCGACTGGGGCATGCATGTGGTTTGCATGTTCTCCCCATATGGGGATCCTCCTCCCTCATCAAAACAACATGTGTGTAGTGTTAGGAAGATACTGCACTACTCCTGCCAGGGTCCTAGACCAAGACACTGGCATTAGAGCACTACTCCTGCCAGGGTCCTAGACCAAGACACTGGCATTAGAGCACTACTCCTGCCAGGGTCCTAGACCAAGACACTGGAAGATACTGCACTACTCCTGCCAGGGTCCTAGACCAAGACACTGGAAGATACTGCACTACTCCTGCCAGGGTCCTAGACCAAGACACTGGCATTAGAGCACTACTCCTGCCAGGGTCCTAGACCAAGACACTGGCATTAGAGCAGGAAGATACTGCACTACTCCTGCCAGGGTCCTAGACCAAGACACTGGAAGATACTGCACTACTCCTGCCAGGGTCCTAGACCAAGACACTGGAAGATACTGCACTACTCCTGCCAGGGTCCTAGACCAAGACACTGGCATTAGAGCACTACTCCTGCCAGGGTCCTAGACCAAGACACTGGCATTAGAGCAGGAAGATACTGCACTACTCCTGCCAGGGTCGTAGACCAAGACACTGGAAGATACTGCACTACTCCTGCCAGGGTCCTAGACCAAGACACTGGCATTAGAGCAGGAAGATACTGCACTACTCCTGCCAGGGTCCTAGACCAAGCCCCCAGTAAGGCTATCCAACGTTGAAGATGCCACTACCTACTGGCGAAATGTGGAATTGCAGCACTTAATGGAAGTGGACGGACATTCATGACGTCACGTGAAAAGCCCGGACCTCAAAATTTAAGTCCGGGGCAAGGCTAGGCTAAACTTCTGCTCGCTCGAGCCATTGAGTTATCATTATACTTCCGGCAGTCTTCCGGGTGCTTCAAAACGCCACTGAGCAACTTCCACTGAAATGAATAGCGGGGGGGGGGCGGGGCTAACGCTCCAGTTCGGTCTCTATCCTTTATATACTCTATGTCCTAGACCAAGACACTGGCATTAGAGCATAGAGTTATAAAGGATAGAGACTAGAGCGGCCCGCAATTAACACTTTGACTTCTATTCACGAGTTGCCCGAGTTCATTAATTGTAGAACACTTTCCCTGCGATTTGCGAGTTGCCCGAGTTATGTTTTTATTTTATTTTAATCCGCGTTTTTAATCAGTTTTAAGACATACGGGCAATCTACCGGACAGAATGGGATATGAGACGCGTTTTGATGATGTCATTGCAAAAAGGTCTGTCACGCCGGTGTGCAATGGGTTCTGGGAAATTGAGTCCCAGGCCCAGAATATTTGCCCCCCGCGCCACTCATTACACATTAGCTAAACGTGTTTATATAAATGTTTATATAAATAATAAATATTTGTTTGTTTCATATAGATTTGTATTAGGGGCGTGGTTTCCCTTTCCCTGCTCTTTCAGAGAGATCAGACAGAAAGCAAACCTAACTTGGCAGTTAGGGAGACAGCATGAAAGAGGAGAAAGACATCAAGAATCAATGTTCACTCAAATCCACACTGCTCACTTACAATGCTCTGAAGGATTAGACACATTGATTAGCCATTGCTGGGACTCAGTCTGAGACGAATTGAACAGAGTAGTGAAATGTGAGGGGGGGGGGGGAACAAAGGCACGAATAACAAATACTACTGTACTTGTTTGCCAGCTGCAATTTTGTCAAAAGGACAGACTGTAGATATTTGTGTATTTTTTGTTTTTTTTTCTCTTAATTCTTCCAACAAACACAGTCACAAATGGACAGGGCCAAACCCTGTCCAGACCACTTGCTTGTATGTATACAGATAAACTGTACCCACACACACAGCAGTATCACCTGGCTACTAGTGGCTACTATTTCCTATAAATTGTGACAGATTACAGTACTTGCCTACAGAGCTATACAGTGGGAAGTGAGAGGTACGGTAACTGTGGTGATTCAGTAAGCAGCTCTGCACTGCAGTCTCTGCACTGACACCATTATCCTCCTCTGTGGGCAGGCAATGTCTGCCCACAGAGTCTGGAATTATTGCATTTCTCATGGTTGCTATTAACTTCCCTTACTGCTTAGCTTCGCTGATAATCATTATTTTGCGTTTTGAGGGCTAGTGGCACCTCAGATAGAATACATACAGTCAATAAGCTTCACAGGGCTGTGTCTTGTATGCATGCATGTGGTGGAGTTCCCTTTGCCTCGAATTTGCCTGTGTGCAATTCAATGGCATCCTCCCTCTCCACTTCTTCCCATGGCTCTGTTGCAAAATCACTAAGAGAAAGTTCACGTCACTGAATGAAGATCTTCACTGGGCTGAATTATAGATTATAGCCAAATTGCCAATGGCGCCATTAGCTAATTGCATAACCTCAGACAATTAGGAGAATATATGTAGTCAAGAGTATGTTTTGCACTCCGTCCATCCGTCCGTCCGTCACCAGCTCATCTCCGGCACTGTTGGCCCCATCCATGCCACACTGCACACACACTCCCTGGATGCCAACAATGAACCTCTGCCCCAAATATTTCACAACAGCCTGTTATAGAGCGTCGCAGTCCCGCCTCCTACCCTGACCCAGGAAATGAAACCCAATGCATTATTCTCATAGACATTTCGTAAAGTATTTATTTAAAGACGGTTACGCCGCGGACAAAGCCAACTCGAGTCGTGCCAACTCATGACAACACAAACAATATTTTGGACCAAACAAATAATTAGAAAGAAGAAAAAAACGGCAGGTTACAACACTTTCTTTGTTGTTTTTCTTCTTTGTAATTATTTGTTTGGTCCAAAATATTGTTTGTGTTGTCATGAGTTGTCACGACTCGAGTTGGCTTTGTCCGCGGCGTAACCGTCTTTAAATAAATACTTTACGAAATGTCTATGAGAATAATGCATTGGGTTTCATTTCCTGGGTCAGGGTAGGAGGCGGGACTGCGACGCTCTATAGCGCCACCATTTCCCATATTCCATCCTGATTGGCTAACATTGGCTTTCAAAGCTCGCATGATTGGTCCATTTCTTGGTCCATTGTTATGCCTGCACTAGGTGTAGGGACAGCATCTCTTTTCAAACAAACAGTGTGTGTTTGAAAAGAGATGCTGTCCCTACACCTAGTGCAGGCATAACACGTCTTGCTTATTTTATATTTAGACCACGAAATAACAAAATGGCCAATTTTGCATCAAGGTGCCCAGGTGTCCCTAGTGCTCACCTATCCTGTATCCTGCCACTCAAGAGCATTTAATGCTCTTCCTCAAGCACTTAGTTTGGCCACCAAACCAAACAGAGGGCTGTCGTGGGTCCTGAGTCAACATGTTGAGCATTATTATGGAAAAATACTAGGTAAATCCTAGAAAATAAAGCAAACCCACAGAGAGTCAAAGTTGTTAGGCAATGTAGTAAACCGACAGTATCCAGGGTAAGAGAGGGCATCCCGACTGATCTTTGTAGTATACTGACAGTATCCAGGGTAAGAGAGGGCATCCCGACTGATCAATGTAGTATACCGACAGTATCCAGGGTAAGAGAGGGCATCCCGACTGATCAATGTAGTATACCGACAGTATCCAGGGTAAGAGAGGGCATCCCCAATGATCTTTGATCAATGTAGTATACCGACAGTATCCAGGGTAAGAGAGGGCATCCCCACTGATCAATGTAGTATACCGACAGTATCCAGGGTAAGAGAGGGCATCCCCAATGATCTTTGATCAATGTAGTATACCGACAGTATCCAGGGTAAGAGAGGGCATCCCCACTGATCAATGTAGTATAACGACAGTATCCAGGGTAAGAGAGGGCATCCCGACTGATCAATGTAGTATACCGACAGTATCCAGGGTAAGAGAGGGCATCCCCACTGATCAATGTAGTATACCGACAGTATCCAGGGTAAGAGAGGGCATCCCGACTGATCAATGTAGTATACCGACAGTATCCAGGGTAAGAGAGGGCATCCCCACTGATCAATGTAGTATACCGACAGTATCCAGGGTAAGAGAGGGCATCCCCACTGATCAATGTAGTATACTGACAGTATCCAGGGTAAGAGAGGGCATCCCCACTGATCAATGTAGTATACTGACAGTATCCAGGGTAAGAGAGGGCATCCCCACTGATCAATGTAGTATACTGACAGTATCCAGGGTAAGAGAGGGCATCCCCACTGATCAATGTAGTATACTGACAGTATCCAGGGTAAGAGAGGGCATCCCCACTGATCAATGTAGTATACCGACAGTATCCAAGGTAAGAGAGGGCATCCCCACTGATCAATGTAGTATACCGACAGTATCCAAGGTAAGAGAGGGCATCCCCACTGATCAATGTAGTATAGCGACAGTATCCAGGGTAAGAGAGGGCATCCCCACTGATCAATGTAGTATACTGACAGTATCCAGGGTAAGAGAGGGCATCCCGACTGATCAATGTAGTATACTGACAGTATCCAAGGTAAGAGAGGGCATCCCCACTGATCAATGTAGTATACCGACAGTATCCAGGGTAAGAGAGGGCATCCCCACTGATCAATGTAGTATAGCGACAGTATCCAGGGTAAGAGAGGGCATCCCCACTGATCAATGTAGTATACTGACAGTATCCAGGGTAAGAGATGGCATCCCCACTGATCAATGTAGTATACCGACAGTATCCAGGGTAAGAGAGGGCATCCCCACTGATCAATGTAGTATACCGACAGTATCCAAGGTAAGAGAGGGCATCCCCACTGATCAATGTAGTATAGCGACAGTATCCAGGGTAAGAGAGGGCATCCCCACTGATCAATGTAGTATACCGACAGTATCCAGGGTAAGAGAGGGCATCCCCACTGATCAATGTAGTATACCGACAGTATCCAGGGTAAGAGAGGGCATCCCGACTGATCAATGTAGTATACTGACAGTATCCAAGGTAAGAGAGGGCATCCCCACTGATCAATGTAGTATACCGACAGTATCCAGGGTAAGAGAGGGCATCCCCACTGATCTTTGCTGTTACGTCTCAGATACACAACTTGGACTACTATAGTCTGACAAGGTCAGAACCTGAGAGGCAGATTTTATAGTAAATGGAAATGAGAAATAGGCTATGGCCTAGTGCAATATAGACAAAATAAACAAAGTGTTTGGCAATAACATAACGTCATCAGGAGTTATACTGTAGGCTATATAGAGTCATCTCTATTCTCAGTTTAAATCGTAATGGTGTAATAAAACAACAAGTCTACTTTAGAATGCTGTTTCAAGTGGTACGTTATATAATGGATTTGAATTCTCCCCAACATAATCAGCAGTGTGATTTAAACGTATAGTCCACAAACACTCATACTACTCCAGGCTGTCATGATATGATATGGTACACACCACAATATTATTCGTTTTGTCAAGCAAAATTTCAAGAATCTTTGTTTGTGCTCACACATGCTTTTGTTTACATTGTGATGGTCAACAGTATACACTGACGGGTCTGTGGACGGTGGACCATTCATGTGAAGCAGTTCCAACTTCCTTCTGATCTAAACCGGTTTTATTTGGGACTTTCATTTCAAAGTTGGTGTGATAGATTAGATAGATTTCGAGAGAATGTGTTTGCGTGTCCACAGTCCAGTACCTCCTTGTACATTAGTTAAACCAACAACTAGACATTATGGTAGGTAATAACATTTCAGTCATAAGACAGCCCATCCGTCTTCCGGGGCTTTATATGACGTATTACTGCCACACAGCAGTGTGTGCTGTGTATGATCTGTGGAGAGAAACCACCAGTTCCTTCCTTCAAACAACGCTACGTTACGTAACAGTGGGTGTGCAGTCAAAAGTGCTCATCGGAAAACGTATTTTGGTTAAAATTAACTCACCCGGCCGGCCATCTTGGTATGTTTCACCCCACTGGATATATTCAAGAACAATTCAGCATAAACGTTACGCCACAGGCTACATTCACCACCGCACACACTACTGCTGACTGCTGAGTGCTGAACTCTGGTGCTGGTACGGTGGGCGTGGCCAACGTACGTGATGTAATCACGCACGCATTGCGTGGGAAATGAATGGAAGGAGAAAGCCGACCGGGCACTTTTTGCGTAGAAGAGAGTGAGAGAGCAGGATATCCTAGTTAGATGGAGCTATGGTTCCATAACACTTGACGTTGAGACTGTGTCTATTGCTATACAGCATTTCTAGTGGTAGTAGTGGACAATTTAAGTACTCGACCCAGACAATAGATACTCCTGATCAAAATCAACAAGTGAAAGTTGTCATACCGGTATTTGGACTTGAGTTGAAGTAGGCCTATACTAGTATTGAAAAGCTATAAGAAATTAGGAATCACAAAGTGCATTTTTATATAGGCCTACCACCAGACATTTTCAACAAATATCAATAAAAGTGAGAATGAATGTAGCTGATCTACAAGCTCACAACACGCTGCAATGTGATGTGTTTTGAGCTTGACTGTTTTCACTATAGCTATTTGCTAGCTATTTGAAATAGCCTATAAATTCATAATGTATTTTTCCACGTCTTAGAAATGTAGTGGTAGTGAAAATTACAACTCCGTATGTCTTTGAAATCTAGTGGAGTGAAAGCCATAATCCAAAAACATTTATGTGGCATAGCAGATCGAATTATTTTTTATGATGAAAAAACTTAAACAAAAAATACATCATAACATCACATCATAGTATAACAATTTTATTTTTATGATGGCTAGGTCGGACTTAAAGTCTATTTTTTTGTCAAATAGGTTTTTAAACAGGGGGAGAGAGCACCCCCGATGGTCCTCCATGCACCTTGATGACATGGGACTTGAACCTGCCAACTGTCTGTAGCAGAGGCAACCGATCAAGCGCACCACACCATTGAGCCAAGGCACCTTTGGGCATTCAGCAGATGTCTCCTGGTGCTTTTGAGTTTTTAATTTTTCATTCGAGCCTTGAAAAGTTCAAATTACTGCAGCATTGAGCTGTAGGAGGAATGGGACTTGAACATGGAATGTCTGTACTGAAAGTCTAATCGTTAAACCACTGCACCATCAGTCAGACACTCTCAGCCAAAGTCTTCTGGTAATTGTTTGTGTTAGCCTTCAGTTAGTAAAGTTGAAACTCCAGCATTTAACTATAGGAGAACAGGGATTTGAACATGTAGAGCTGTATTAACTGAAGGCTGTGGCTGTGGCAGTGGCTCACAGCCTTAGCCTGATGACCTCAAAAGTCTCATATGTCCCCTGAGTCGTAGCCAGGCAATTGCCTTTGACTTGTCTTCAGCTAGCCATCTGTTTTATTTTTACTATAACCCCCCCACTTTATTGTCTGGAAACCACATGGAGGACACTGCCCTCCCCGTGACCAATGCTCACACATCGATGGGTTATTTTTCAGTAGCCTACCTGACACGCCAAAAGGTAGCCTACCTGACACGCCAAAAGGTAGCCTACCTTTGTTTTGTTTTGAAGTTGTTGGAAATCGGTCTTGAAAGTAAAGAATTGAGAGGGGTTTGAACCCACAACCTCCAGATCATGTAGGCAGCATCCTAACACACCCAGCCACTTGCTACATGCCATAACACAGTCTTCCTTTACCTTTGAGTAACAACATTGATACAAAAAATAAAATAACAGGAGATTTGTCTATAGTTTGTTGTGCTGTTGTTTAGATGTTCGAATGTTTATGAACCACAAAGGAAACAAGCCTCTGGCTCTTTTGTCATTATGTGACTTTTTGTACACAGCAAGCCCAGTGGCTCACTGGCAAAGAGCCTACCTGTGAATCAGGAGGCCACAGGTTCTAGTCCTGGCTCTGACATTGTGTTCCTTTTGATTGTGACAAGTCAACAGATAATTGCTGAACAAATGTATCCTAGTACAATCAACCTAATTTGATCTACAAAGATAATCGTTAGTAATATATAGTATGTTGTCATGTAGTTTTTTTTTATTGTCGAATATCATGAAAAACGACATACTATAGTATGTCTTTTTGAGTGGTACAACCATTCCTTTACGGAGCTATGTGTGTCCGTGGGTGGGTGGCTGGCTGGCTGGCTGTGTCCGTCCCTGGCTGGGTCTGTCCGAGCACGAAAATTACGATTGGTTGGTTTTCACAACCACAAGTGTACACGGTAACTCAACCGTTTTGGACGCGGGGCGGCTCGCCGGAACCGGCCCGCCCCCCTGGGCGCATTCCTGGGGGTCTGGATGTTCCGGGGAGCCCCACACGGAGTTGCACCACTCACTTCACATGGGTGTGATTTTTATCCATATTTAAGGGGCACTAGCCCCTTCTATAAACAGCTTTTGTCCCCATACGTCACAAGATTTGCCATTGACCACGGTAAGAGAATTCCGGTCAAATGTCCGCTAAATTTTGTCCCCACCCGTCTCAAGTTTTGCCATTGACGTTGAACGGAGAAATGACGTAAATTAAACATCAAAACATTAAACGCCATTGACATTGAAGGTAAAATGTACGTCATATGTAAACGAGCAAATCAGCTAACCAATCACAGGCGACAGGCATTCTGATTGGCCAGTATGAGATGATGCATGATGATGTATGATGATAAGAGCTGATAATTCCGCTAAATATGACGTAAAGTAAACATCAAAACATTAAACGCCATTGACATTGAAGGGAAAACTTGTAGCAATGTCAAATGTCCGCTATCATAAATTCACACGGGGTGTGATTTTTCAATCTTCCCATCAGTTTAGTGTTGAACAAAACTATAGTGAGAAGTAAACATACATGAAGATGCCCAATGAGCAGACAAGTAGCAGGCCGACATTTAGCAGCAGTCTAATTCTCGGAGGCTCATACAGCATCTCCATAATAACCCTCTCATCCTCCTTGCTTCCCTTTGGCGTGGTGGTCTGTTCTCCCTCCTTGTATCCACAAAACGAATTGATCAGACTCGGACCCATGCCATGCTTTCCTTCCTCATCCCTGATCAGCTCTGCCTTCGAATTACCAATCTGTTCTCCAGGGGTGTTTGCCAGGGTTGCCTCTGTGCTAGGTGTTGCTGGGTCATGATCCGTGGATGGGAACGGGAAGTTGATGTCTGCTCCAACTAGAGATCTCTCATCCGGGGGAAGATCTTTATGGTGGCTTTCATTACGATTGCTCTTCTCGATGTCATCTTGATCCATTAGTGGAGCCTTGTCGATGTTGCGCAGCCCCCACAAAGTGGTGGTGCGAACCTGCTCCTTATCTGGTGGGGGGGTGCAGAGACTGACCACCACAGTGACAATCCCTGACACCCAAAACAACCCTGCTGCCACATACATGTAATGGACGTCTGCAATGAAGGAAGGCCGATCATCTTGTTGATCACAGAGAGGCTCACGGTAGATAAAGGCCAGGGTCAGACGCAGTGTACCAAGTGTGAAGCCTGTCATGCCGCCCCAGAATGCACCTGTTTCGTTACAGCGTTTCCACAACACGCCCAGTAGGAAGAGGGCAGCGATAGGTGGAGTCAGGTAGCCAGCTACTTCCTGTATGTAGAGGTACATCTGCCCGCCCTGCATTTCAATGATGACAGGGACCCAGGCGATGCTAATGGCCACCATGAACACCACAAACAGTCGGCCCACAACCAGTAGTTCCCTCTGGGACACGTCTTTTCGAGCACTCTGGTAAATGTCCAGAGTGAATATGGTGCTGGCGCTGTTGAAGATGGAGTCTAAATCACTCATCAGGGCGGCAATCATGACTGCCATCATCAGACCCCTCAGGCCCACAGGCATCACAGACATGACCAGACGTGGATAGGCGATGTTAGAACAGCCGGCCTGAGAACCGCACACTGCCAAGCAGTGCTCTGGCCCAATGCAGGCAATCTCATCTGCAAATAGGATCCGGGAAATCATACCTGGGATGACAATTATAAACATGGGCAGGACTTTAAGTAATCCAGCCATGAGTGTGGAACCCTTGGCATGAGCAATGTTCTTTGCTGCGAGTACTCTCTGGACAATGATCTGGTCAGCACACCAATACCAGATGGAAGCCGGGGTTTGGCCAAGAAGGAACCCTGGCCAAGGCATGTCTTCGTCAAGAGGTCCACGAAGCATGTACATAGCATTAGGCTTGGGCTCGATGCGGCAGGAGTGAGCATAAGTAAAGTTGCCACTGGTCAAGATAGCAGACACATTGGGGACGGCCTGCATGTACTTTGTCCGAACACCCTCCAGCCCACCCACCTTAACCAGGCTGATCGCCATCAAGCTGAGGGCTCCACCAATCATCAACACTGCCTGAAGAGTATCTGTGTACATCACTGCCTTGAGTCCGCCGGTTACTGTGAGCAGTGCAGTCATACCAATCAGAAAGATAATGGACAGATAAAGGTTCCAACCCATTGACTCCTGAATGAACAGAGCTCCAGAATACAAGTTTACAGAGAGTTTTGTGAGCATGTAGAGCAATAAAGACAAGACAGCAAAGTAAACCCTCAGCCTGTTGCCTCCAAAGCGTTTGGACAGATACTCCGGCATGGTGTAGACCCCTGAGTGGATGTACACAGGGATGAACACCCAGCCCAGTAGCTGGAGCAGGAAAATTGCGTTGAACTCGAATGCTCCCACAGCAAAGCCACTTGCAGCTCCTGATCCAGCTAAGCCTATGAAATGTTCACTGCCGATGTTGCTGACAAAAAGTGATGCTCCAATGACTATCCATGTCATAGAGCGCCCAGCCAGGAAGTAGCCACTTACGGTGCTGCGATTGGTCTTCCACGTGGCAAAAAATCCGATGCCTAACACCAAGACAAAATAAAGTGCTACGACGGCAATGTCAGCTGCCTCCATTGCAGGAGCCATTGTTTTACAGATTAGCCTACGTTAAGGAAACGCTCTGCTAAGTATTACCAAAATGTCTCAATATGTCATATAAGTGATAGCTGGCATGAATGTGATGTGTGTCATATGTCATGTCACATGTCATATGGGCATATAATATGTAGGGGGAGAGCCGCCACGGTTGTAAGGCGTCATGGTTGTAACATGCACGTTTTCTCTTGATTGGTCAACTCCATCATGACGTCATTGCGTCAGTATATGTACAGCAACGTACTCTACGTTTCAAGTGTTTTCCTTCATCCTACTGGATATTATTGACAGAAAACTGGCTTTTCTCAAAATGCGTAAACATTTTCTCCTTGAGTATCTGTGGTCTACAAATCTTTTCTTTGATGTTGATGAGCTAAAATCGACATGGATGTCTACATGCTTATGTTCTTAGTTTGCATCTTTTTCAGACACTATGCACGTTAGTTCTGGTCTGTAAGCAATGCCAAGGAAGGACTTTCAACGTGGTTCAATTGTAACACATGCCATGTCATATCATAACATTATGGAATATTTACATATTGACATATTGGCCAATATTATGTTCAGTCAGCTGTCTTTCAATTAGTGTATTCTAAATCAGCTTAGGGTTGTATAACATTGTACAACTCAATCAACTTTTTTGTGTAATCAATGTATTTTCCCATTGAACTGACTCAAATGCCCAAACTGGTATACCCAGTAATATAATTCCCATATGTTTGATACATTTTCTTATCACATCCATGGTATGAAAACAATGTTAAAGAGTTGCTTCAATGAAATATAATTGATTTAAGATGAAAACGATATGTTTAATGGCATTTTTGTTGTTACATTTATGGCGCATGCCGTTACAAGTAATCCCATATGCGCAGCAAATGTAACACTGGAACAGCATCCACTTTCGGTTTAATAACTCCGGACCTGTTTCATCAATTGAAAAACTTGAAGTGGTTTATGATAGCAGACATGTGTAGGTCCTTTGCCTGAAAATATTGCATATTAGATAAAAGGATCTATATAACGCCGTTATTAATAGCGTCGTTACACCCAACACTGCTCACAACACATTGTCATTGCAATGTGATGCGTTGTGAGCTTTGTTGATCTGTTATTTTCACTAGGATATAACTGTTATTTGAAATAGGGTGTAAAAGGTTAATTCATAATACTTTTGTATTATGAATTAGTGAAAAGTACAATATGTTTTTGAAATGTAGTGGAGTGAAAGTCATAATCCAAAAATAGGCAGTACATATAGGCCTACTCAAAAAATACAAACTAGATTTCTAGAACCTGTACCCTAACCCATACATGGGCAACTGGTGGCCCCGGGGCCACATGCAGCCCCCACCTTCACTTAATGCGGCCCGCAGAAATCGGAATACTGATAGGCCTAAATTATTGATTTCAGCTGTTTTTGTCCATTGTATTTGCATTTAAGTTCATAAAGTTAACATAAGTATAACTAAGTGCATTTGAAATTAAATACATTTTATTCCAATTCAAAAATTGCAAAAAAAACAACAATTTTGGCTTGGGAGTCCCAACTGAACATTATGTGGATGGCCCAAATAATGGTAAATGGTGCATTTATATAGCGCCTTTATCCAAGGCGCTTTACATAGATTGTGCATTACATTCACCCATTCACACACACATTCATACACCGATGGTGGCGGAAGCCATGCAAGGTACCAACCAGCACATCGGGAGCAATTTGGGGTTCAGTGTCTTGCCCAAGGACACTTCGACATGTAGACAGGAGGAGCCGGGATTCGAATGCCACTGTTACTCTTGGAGAGGCTTAAATATGAAATGCAAAATAAGGCAGACGTTTACTTGGAGGTATGGTACCCTCTTTGGGATATGGAGGAAGAGAGTAGTTGATTCTGATCGCTTCATGATCTTTCCTCTGACTGTTTGTACTATGTATGGACAGCCCGCCCCCACTTGCACACACATAGGGGGCACGTCACACTGTTCACCCATTTCACAAGATCTTCCAACTTGAAAACAACTTTTTCTTTTTTCCCTTTCTTTGTTTCAGTTTCTTGCTCTTTATATTATTTCTCTCTTATGTGTATGATTATGTTATCAATTTGAGTATGTACTTGTCTTTTATGTAAGTCTGCCTGAGTCTGTTGTTTATGTCTACGTGCGAAACACCTCAAAATAAATATTAAAATCATTAACCATACCTAAATCCTAAACCCGTACCTGCAGCCTGCAAAGCAAAGACAACCATGCCGTTTGAACAAAACAAAAAACACCTGACTTTCTTCAAGTGAGTCACACGTTGTTTCCCTTTGACATTACGGGCCAGATTGAGATGGCCGTTTCTCTACAATGACAAATATGGCAGTAGGCATCCATTTATACTTTCAATAATTATGTTAAATCATTTTCAAAGAGCATTCCAACGACAAGAAACTTGGAAAAACGTTTTATTTGAACTCATCTGAACATCAGATAGCTTTACTCGTTAACTGTTGGTCATCAAGAACCATTGTACATTTGATACTCGTGTGTTTAGAAATCCAAAAACAAGCAACTATATTTTGTTTTCCGTAACCGTCCAAGGGGGCTATATTACAAACATAGATTGTGAGATTGTGAGAATGACAGTAAAGATTGAATCTGAGGTGTCAAGGGTATCAGTCTTTATTTTAACACAAGAACAGTAAAAAGAGGCTGTAAACACAAATATCAAACAGGGCCTCCAACACACTTCTCTTGATGGCAGAGGATTTGGAGGTTTCCAAACTGCAATTTGGGAAATTTACATTCCCCCCAAAAGGTCCACCTCTGAAAACTGGCAGGGGAGGTGTTCACTCACTGTACACCTTGGTTTGGTTAAGTGAAAGTGATACGAGACTGTGCTTCTTCAAGCCTCATTTATACATTACCATACAACAGAAACAGTGCACCAAAAATAGCAGCCTTACAAGCTCGCGTGTTGCGAGCTTGTAGATCTATTTTCAGCAGGCAACACCGTTGTACAACAGAGCATAAATTTGGCATTATACATCACGATTCTCTGAGGAGAAACCAAGTGTCTGCAATGTATGGCACTTGTCTGAGCAGCAGACAATAAAGTAGATACGGACAGTGAAAGAATATCTGAATGATCTGAATGATCAGAAAACAGCATGTGGTTTTCTAAAAAGCATGTTGAGATGGTATCGTCACAGGCTTACAATGACCCATGTATACTAAACAACTTAAATACCTTAAACCAATTCAATGCCCTTTTCAACTAGGGAGACCGGTGCTTCAGTTAAGCTCATCAGGAACACCTCAACTCAATTTCTCGTTTTTTTTCCTTTTTTTGTTCAAGACGTTCACACACACCAACGGTGATTTGTAGATAGAAATCTTTCTTACTGCTTACATGACCTTCCTTCAGTAAACAGGCACATTACCTCCCCTTTACCATACTGTATATTTGTGTCATCTCCTAAGATCCGAACATGGACAACTCAAAACACATCTCCAAAGTCCAAAACACCAGAGAAATAACCAGTTCCTACACGAGACCACCTCACCTAGTCTTTTTGCAAGAGCCAAGACAAAAAGCTTTAAAATACAAAATATTTATTTTGAAAATGACTTTATAAATGAAAAAGAAAAAAGAAAAATCCAACCATACAAATTGTTTGGTTACTAGCATACCACACTAGTGCTAGAAACTAACCTTGGATAATTGCTCACTTGGGAATAAGACATAGAGGCTCAGAGGCAATGAGTTCCACTTACACACCCCCCAAATTATATTGCACCCAAATACTGAGGCAAACTGAAGGGCAAACAAAGCAGAGATGGGGCACTAGTGGTGTGACATGCCATCCAATCTGCTCTATGTACTTACATGAGACAATGGGGCCGGGGGCAAAAAAAGAAGGTCAATCAAATGTTATGTTGTTAAATGTACAAACGGAAACGCGAACCAAATAAAAGTGAATTTGACAGCCGTTTGAAATACAATGAGGACTGACGGTTGGCATCGATATGGTGAACATTTACATTGAGAGCTAGAGGGAGCTCTTTGACCAACAATTGCATTTCCAGAGTATCCCAAGGAGTTATGTTACCCCACCTGACAAAAGAAAAAAACAAATCAAAAGTCTAACTGAACCATGTGCTTCTGAAAGGTATGAACCGGAGGTGGAGTTAGCGAGCCTCGTGCCTGCGTCTATGGCAGAGTCTGGAGCTCCAGAGGTTAGCGGTGAACCTTTGAGGTTGCAGTGAAGTCAGCTTTAAGGCTTTGTAAGCCCCGGCATGTATTCTAGAGGCAATAGAAACATATGTATACTTTCACTTGTTGTTGGTTTTTTTATTAAGGTTGTACAATATTCCCTGATGGCCTGCTCTGGCCGCTGAGTGTTATACAGAATCCTGATGGATATCAAAAAAGAAAAGTGAGGGGAAATAAGAGACAAGATGATAAGTGATGAAGCTGTCCATTGAGAGAAAGAAGGGGGAGGGGCTTTCATGGGGGGAAATGGGTATCCGGTTTGTTGCAGTTTGTGGGACTTTTTACTTGTCGTTCTCTCTTGTCCCCGTCTTAAAATGTTACACACGTTGGTCTCACACACACACATTTCCTCCATGGCACTGCTGTGCTCACCATTTGTTCTGTGGACGAAACAAAAAAACAGTAGGCGTGTTGAGGGAATAAGGCAGATTTGAGCACTGGGATGTATGACATATTTCTTTGGTTAAGTCACATGGTTTAAAAGGAGGACAAGACTTCTGGAAAAAAATCCACTACAAGCCAAGGTAACAACACCTAAAATAAATAATATAAACAGGCTCCAGGCTTATCAAGCCTGTTATCGAGCATAGCGACCCATGACGTCATGTTTAAACACTCAAGACATGAGGCGATCAAGAAATAAATCTAATCACCCATGCTGGCACAAACATGTCGGAAAAGTGTATTGATACCTGCCAACCAGCGCTGCCCGGGTAAACAAAATTACACTTTTAAAGTGACAGTACACATATACAATAGTTTCTTCAATATTATTTTCCAATTTGCCTTCATTTTGTTAGAAAATTACTGTATTTGAAGGCCCTAGTAAAATATTGGTTCTGTTCAGAATATTTTTTTTGTCATCTCCCGTCTTTCCATAAAAATAATAGAAAATGCTCGATAAGAACCTGTCTCGATAAGCCTGATCGATAAGGTGCTCGTTATCAATAAAAATGAACGAGCTCCATCCAAATAGACCATGAGCCAAACAACGTTCGTTTGGCCCATTATCAACCAGGTCACAGAAATTAAATAATCACACCTGTGTCATCATCATACATCATCTCATTCTGGCCAATCACAATTTGCGTCCTCACTTTTGTCTTCAATGTTTGCGTTTACATACTTGTCTTCAATGTTTGTGTTTGCGTTTACACAAACCCTCATAGCTGGGCATAGGAGGGTCACTTTTGACCATCAGAGCGGCCAGAGCAGCCATGTGAAGTATGACGCTCTGATCGTCATACATCACATTCCGTGCTCAGCCAATCAAATCATATCAAGTTAGGTACACACAAACACACAAAGGCGGACATAGGGGGATAGTGCCCCTCAAACGGTCGAGAAAGACTGGCAGCTGGCTTTGCAAATAATGTTCCATTCCATCTTGATCCATCAAAGGAGGCATTCACAGAAACTATTTTCCATTTCACATTCATATGACAACTTACTGTATACCAGAATTAACTTGTTTCGGAAAATCTAAACCAGTTTCATATATTTGTCAAATCTGTTTAGGGACCAACTCGTGCATTGTCCGTGTTGTCACCCGTTGCTGCAAAAAGAACAGATCTACAAGCTGGCAACGTGTAATATCATCTGGAGATACAGTCTTATACCATTTAAGTGGCATAAAGGTCAATCAGATATATAGTATAATAAAACTTTGCATCTTTGTGACAGCCCTCCTCCCTGGCCTGTGTGTGTCTGTGTGTTAGGCAGTGCAACAGTGACACTTGGTGGTGAACAAACGCTATAACGCTATTTCGTGCTTGGACAGACAGACCAAGGGACCCAGGGACACACATAGCCGTCTAGTGGTTGCATCACTCAAAAAATTAAAATAGAAAATCTCCGCCTGCCCTAGTATTATCCGATTCAGAAAAATAGATTTATCTCAGATTCTTTTCCCAGACTGTTTCTGGTCAAAACAAGCTTTTTTCCACAGATGAAATGGGAGACATTTCTCTGCCTCCCACATGTGCCTTTGTTTACATGGTGAACAGCCAAATTTGTCAAACAGGCTGTTATTTGAGAAGCCTTGTATGCAATGTTCACATGAATACGTGTTTGGGTGAAGGTGCTTCGTGTGATAGTCATACCTATGTTAGTTTCTTGGCTTTGTTGTAGAGCGAATCCACCACTTTGCTCATGTTCTGAATAGTCTCCAGAGCTGCTTCGTAAGTCTTGTCCACAGGTGGCTCGTCAAATATGATCAAGACACCCTCGCCTTGGTCCAGGATCCCTATCAACAGTGTCATTTGAGATTGTTTGAAATGTTGAGGTAAATCTATGTCTGGAGTGCAAATCTGAAATATATACAATACAGGAACTCTATTAGGGAGCAGACAATTACACTAACCATGGAACTTCTTATCCAGGATCATCTGTGACAATTTCCTTTCCACGTCCCCCTGAAATCCAAACACAGTACCTGATTAAATGCATTGTATATGCATGATTGTATACTAATATTGGTAGAATCAAATACCAAACACAACAACAACAGAGAAGAATGTTGTACCTTTGACAGTTTGATGATAATTGATATGTGTTCAATCTGAAAGAGAAAGTGGGGAAATTAGACACTGCACATTGCGTGGCATTTCAGAATATGAACTCTGCTGGTTCAGCACATTTTAATTTAGGTATTGGTTATGCAAACAAAAATAAATCTAAAACTGCGTCCACTGATGCCCCTGGTAAAGGCTGTCAACTTCTAAATTGATTTGAGGTTCAATGTCTCACTCAAGGAATCTTGAGCAATGGGCTTTGTGTTATGAGATCTTTTGGTGACAATGGGAGAAACTGTGTTAACAATACCATATTAGAATATAACTAGTACTTGATATTAGGTTTTAAATAGTCTGAGAACTCACTTACAATACATTATTTATTTATTTTAAGATATTTTGTTCACTTTCTGCCTATATTTGACAGGCCCTTTTGCTCCTCGCCACTCGCCCTACACACTTCCACTCCGTTTGAGCATAGATATATAAATAATAGAGACGGAACCGGGATTCCCCTCCCATCCGGTGCCGTCTATAGATCTATGCTCAAACCGAGTGGAAGTGTGTAGGGCGAGTGGCGAGGAGCTAGTTTCAAAAAGGGGGATAGTGTACAGTAAGCGGACGGGAAACGGGGGGAGAGAGATGGGGAGTGACACGCCGCAAAGGTCGTCGGGATCGGGACTCGAACCCACGACAAGCCGTCAGGCTGGATTAGCAGTGCCCAGAGCACTAGGCCGGCCCGGACCCAATATATTATTTTAATGACCATTATTTATATTAGTTATTTTTCAATTAATTACTAGTCTTAAGCAATAAACAGTGACTTTTTTTCAGTGTAAACAGCATTTCTTCATAGTGCACGTTAGCACTGAGAGGCAGCTCCTTACCTGGACTCTGGAGAAGGGTTCAATGACCCTGATAAGATTCTGTTCCAGCAGGTTGTCGTACAGCGTAACGAGGTGTGTTTTGATGATGGGGTCATCCTTCAACTCTGCTCTATACTCCGTTAGGGCCTGGGAGACACAAGCACGCACATGTTAATACCAACTAATAGTATCAGAGACAATTTGGTTTGGAAAACAGCATATAGCCTATTCCATGTTAGAAATGACTGGAACATCCATTTATGATCGCTGCGGTTTGAACCCATGAAGACAACCTTCCCAGTGGAAATAAAAGGATGGCAGCACAAAAAGGTCACATCAGCTTAACCCATTTTAACCTGAGATCAGATTCTAAAAATGTCTTCTACATCCTGACAGTTTTCTGAAAAAGCTATGTTTCTATGTCAGTCGTTCTTCGATTTTTCAAAAATAGCAGACCTACAAGCTCGTAGCGCGCCACTTGGTGGCGCGCTATGAGCTTGTAGGTCTGCTATTATTCAATAGCTAAAGCATAACATAATGCTAACACCAAACTTATGCCCCATCAGAGGGAAGAGAAAATGCGAGCACGTGGGCTAAATGGAGCCAGCATGCAAAGCCAATAAGCCATTAACATGAATCACATTTGACTTAAAACGAGGCTCTTACCTTTTCAAAGTCTGCTAATGATCTGTTCTTGCAGGCTTGCGCGACACTTTTCATTGCATCTGTCTGGAGATAGGAGGAAAAGTTAGCACTGAAAGTGACCATGTTATTGACAAATACAATTAGGGGAAATAAAGAATGGACATTTGCCTTGGGATAGTTAAAGAACTAAAAAGAAAAAAAAAGCCTTAAAGTCACAACTGCTGCAACAACTAAACATTTGTTCAAAGATTGTTGGACAACCACTTCAGAAGCTCTATACATCCACGTATGATAACAGCATCCTAAGGTTAACAAGGAGAATCACCTCTAATACTAGCCATGTTTTGTATGGAGACTATACTGTAGGTTGCTGCCTTCAGGAAGGAGATATGGTGTTCCAGCATACAATAAGGCCAGACTGAAGGTCTTTTGTCCATCAGTCGACTTTGAGGCTTTATCAGGATTTTGGCCAGGACTAGACTGAGCTGTGGACATTTCTCTTTGCCCTTATGTTTCTATGTATGTAATTGTATTTTCTTTACCGTTTTGTGTCATGTCAAATGTGTGTATTTGTATAAGTGTTGCATACAAGGCCGCTGGGTCGCAAGACAAATTTCAGTGCAAACTGACAATAAATCATATCAAACAAATTTGAATGACTTTCACTTTGATATACGATTTCATATAGATCAGAGTTCTAACAAGTCCATACCTCTCTGCCAGTGTGCCGCAGAGCTAGTTTACCACCGATCAGGGATTGTACTTCCTCTGGTCTGTAACACAACACACGCCAAGTCAGAGAAAGGACACTTGCACTCAAACCTAAAGGTTATGTTACAAGAGCAAACACGTGTGCCCCAAATATGTAGGCAACTTAAACGAGACGAGTTGATCCACTAAACTCAGAATACCACTTACAAGTTGAGCACGATCTTGCAGAGTAGCATGTATTTGAGCGATGTGATGGCCTTGGGATGGTCAACCGAGTCATAGCCCTCGAACGCCTCAAAGAAGTAGGAATAGGCCGTTTTCCAGTCCTTCTCTTCCGCTGCGTGGCAGATCCCTGCAAACAGCAGGAGCACAGAAGACATTTGAGGACACTGAGGTGCAGCAGAACATTAGAGAGGTTCACCTCCAGGTCCAGAAGTATAAACAGTCTAGGGGGTGGGGACCCATTTGTGGGTCACGGGCACATTTTTATAATTATTTTTTCAAAACATTTACAAAAAACAAAACAAAAAAAAAAATCATTAATTGAAAACAAAACTCAATGATTTGTTTCAATCATTTCAGGAAGAAATCAAAGAAAAATCAAATAAATTCCATAAATTAGAAAACTAATGTTTAAGAAGAAGTGAAAATAGCCGATTTGCTTGTAGATCTTCTATTTTTCACTAGTTTGGGTCCTGGACAAACGTCTAATCTCTCTTTTGGGTCACGGGCTAAAATGTTTGGGAACCACTGCTCTAGGGTTTCCGGCAAGAAAATACATAGCCCAGGGAGGGGAATGCACACTGGGACTGAACGATATGGACAAAACCTCACTCACTACAGTATGTATGCCAAATATCTCAATAGCTATACAATATGACTTGGTGTTCACACTCGTTATTTAACCGGCTGCCTGCCGAACACATGAACCTACTCTTTCTAACTGCTCCGCCAAACACGAATTTCTCGTGTTCGAATTGTTTAATCGCTTTTTGATCGGTTTCGATGGCTAGCTGAGGTTGCTACCGCAACATCAGCTCTGGGACACAAACACACAATGGCCATGGCCATTTTGAAGATGCGCGCGCATCCACTTCCATTCTAAGCCCTGCATCGAAAGCCCTGTATCTCAGAAACGACATTGAGGGGCAGTGATACTCGCGGTCGGCTTTATCCACCATCAACCGAGAGAACAACAACCGGTGAAGACACCACACACAGCAGTTTGTCACAGGAACATGCTATTACGGATATTTGGCTCTTCAAAGTAAGTGTTACGCGCGATAAAACCCTGGCAATACGCGATCGAGGGATTCATTAATGCTAGCGGTAAATGGGTTAAGTGCGGCAACTGTGCTCTTATTTGAAGTTTCACCAACCAGAAGTCACTTAATTTCCTATAACTTAGGAACGTATTAATCACTGATCGTTCAATAAGGCCTCACTCACACCTAAGACACACTTGTGTCCTGTGTCTTCTGTGTGTCATGGCCGCCTCAATGCATTTCCAATGGGAGTCGCATGGTTTGAAGACACAACCTTGTTGCATGGGGGGGTGACGTCAATTTGTACGTCTCTAAATGTTTTGATGAATTGAACAAGGTGGACCCTTTGGAAACAAATGTAATGCTTTGTTGGGTCGTCCACTCACAGTTAACAGTCTTTGTATTGAGTTGTGCTTGAAATATACTGTAATTCTGCAAACTGTTAATAAATATTTCAATCAATCAACGTGGGATTACTCACACGTTCTCCACCATATCGTGGGTGACGTGTAAGTGATCCGACTTGATCATTCAGGTAATGCCAGTACAGGCTAGGGAGCCGCAGGACAGACAACAAGTGGATGGGACGCAGTTGTACTCATCTCATGTCAACCCGAAAAGTTGAATACTTTTCTACGTGACTCACTTCAAACGAATGATCACTGGCAGCCTTCACATGTAGCTTACATGCAGGACAGTGTCTATCTACAGTGCTTCATTCCATTTCCCACGTGGTTAATATCTTGCATGTTCTGATTCATAATGACAGACGACCATGTGTTATGGTACGTCCCTTGTTCCATTCAGGTCAGTGCATTTCAAATTATTAATACTTAATGATTGCGGTGCAATTATGTTGAGTAAGTGGTCTTATATGACATGCATCATTGATACTTTCTATCTGTCAGGGTCTTAAAGCTACTGTACATGTTAAAACAACCCAGAGAACTTAGGAGTGACAATATTGTTTGGAAATCAAGCTTCTGTTCCGTGTACAAAATACGTTCACTGCATAGCTGACCCATCTAAAAGAGCACCCCTGGGTCCCGGGACCCATTACATTGAAAACCTGTTTACGTCACTAAATCACACAATTGCAGTATTTTTAGGCGTCTCACCTGACTGCATGTCCAGAGCGGCCTGGAGCTTGGGGGGACAGTAGATTGCGTTGGCGGTGGTCCTGGCGGAGGTCAGGGCTGCGCGAGCCTTGGGCAGGTTACTGAGGGCATGGTACGTCTTGCTCTCTAGCAACTGCACCTCTACCAGCAGAGCTTTGTCGTCCATCTTCTTCAGCTCCCCGAGGAGCTGGGACTCTGGAGGTACAGTAGGAGGAGAGTTTTCAAAGACCAATTTCATTTCACGCATGTTAACTGTGGCAATAACATATGAAAGCATTCGTTTGCGGCTTTTGCAGGCATGAATGTTTCAAGTACAGGCCTTTGCAGTGGGAGACAGGTGCTGCAGTGCCGTTGAAAACAGACAAAACAGCCTATAGTATCCAGAGTTGGAGATGTCACTTACCGAGTGCCAAGGCCTCCGGGTATCTTTTGGTGTCAAAATAGAGTGAGATCAGTCGAGCCTTAGGGGAGAGAAGAGGAATGTGTGTTAGACACTCATGAGATTAAGCCAACTAGACAGACGGGCATGTGTTATTAAACGGATTATCCAACAACATAGGTCCACCGCTGGGTCAGGCAAGTGGTCTGAGAGATGACAGGTGAGATAGTGGCAATTATCATTTCAACAAATTTGATATAATAAATGCCCAAATTATCAACTACCCTCCAAACGCATTTTATTTAGGTCTAGCTGGCAGCTGAACAAGGCTGCCCTCTGGTATGATGAACAAGGCTGCCCTCTGGTCAGCTGAACAAGGCTGCCCTCTGCTATGATGAAGCTTGTGATTAATCTGGCATGACTTTCAAGTGTTTCACTGAGTGTAGCTACTAGCTGTTGCAAATTTACAACCGTAAACTCTCACTCCACCTAATGCTGCCATCTCTACTGCAGAATGTGCAGATAGTAAGTGTACCCTACTTAGCCTGGCTAATAAGCCAGACCGAATCAGCCGTTGGCAAAAAAAGAATTGCCTGCCGGCGGATTACGGTCTGGAGAGGCTCAATTGTACACCCATTTCCTACACCAGAGAACTGGTGTGGCCAATCGGGACACGGTATGCAATATGGGCGGGCTTTGGTACAGTGACGTTCAATGCTTGAGACCTTTGACTGACAGAAGCTCTGACCAATTGCGTCAAAGAGAAAATGTTTGAACCCACCCTCCAGGAAACAAGATCCATACACAGCATCTCCAGACTCAAATACCACACGACAGTGTGATTTGAGTCTGGCTTATTAGCCAGGCTATACCCTACTCTACCTGACTCAGGTAGGGTTCTGACAAACCGAACTTAAATAAAGTAAAAGAGCAGTGATTTATTAAACCCGTAAAATTGCTGCAGTAATCTTTCCCAGTAAAGGCTCATACATAGTCTGGATTTTTGGTGGTTAGGGGACCACCGAACTACAACATGACGTCACGTATGGTGAAGAGCAAACCACCTCCACCGCCCTTCTCTGTTTTTACTCACCACCGCTCAACGTTATTTCAGCTCCGGTGGTCAGCTCACCACCGAAAATCCAGACTATGAATGAGCCTTTAGGCAGGGTTGCATTTTCTATTACCAATATCTTCTCCAAAACGTGTTTACATTTCAAATGACACACCTCTCAGACAGCCAATAGTGTACAGTACACTGTGTGGCTACAATTACATCCAGGTTTTGAAACAAAATCTCCTTGCCTCTAGAGCCTGTCTGAGGAAGGTCCTCTTCTCGACCTTGGCCCACTCAATGCACTCGAGACACAGCTCCACTTCTTGCCCCGTTGCTGCCTCCATATCCAGAAAGAGGTCTAGCAGAATACGGACCAGTCTGGCTGCCTTTGCCTTGCTGATGGAGATGAGGAATGGCCTGACATACTTGAGCAGACCACCCAGTTCTGAAGGACAACGCAACAAGAATAAATGACATTAGGAATAGGTTCATGTCTAAACTTCAAATTTATGTTGAACTTTAGTAGAAGTCAACCTTGGGTTGTACAGCTACCTAGACTGATAATGGACATGAAATACTGTCTGCTCACACGTTCTCCATGAGTGAGTAATGTCTCATTACATGGCAAAACAAGTTTCAAATACTTTTAACATAACATATTTGAAAAAAGCAGACTGCCAATGTATACAAAATTCTTTGATTGATATTTGGAAAATTAAATGGTTCTTCTATACATGATATATTACCCTTTGAATTGATAGAACATCCCGCGGGTAGCTTGTGTTATGTCAGGAATTAAAATGATATACCAGAAAATGTAGACAGAGGATATATAAAGCAAGAGGTGGGGGAAGTGCTTTTTAATACTGGCATAATCGCTGTGCTTTGATTTTGAGACCCGTCTCATTGTACAAAACAAAAAATATGATGATCCTTGTTCACAATGAAACTGATAAGGAATCAAGGATGATAAACATTTTATTTGCTCCTATATTTCATGGCCAGGTAGATTTCATTTAATCAAGTGACATTTCAACTCAAGCAACACAGGTTCTTCTAGACTTCTGTCCTCAAAACATCACTTAATCTTAAAAACCCTCTTAATAGAAGCAATCTGTTGTGCGGAAAGTGCAGATTCTACAGGTAGTTTTACAAAGTTCAACAACACCTTCATACGTACAATATAATCATTGGAAAATGAAGACATGAGTGAATGAAGTAAATCCGGTCAATTAAACACTGTATTGCTTACCTGCAGCCTGCCCTGTCTTGGCCAAGAGTGTCCCAAGCTCCAGGATGCTCTGTTCTTTAACCCTGACAGCTTCCTCATCATTCTCTTGAACATCTCTCCTCACTGTTGAGGCAAATGGCACAAGTAACTAACTAGGTCTGACAAGAGTCAGTGTGGTCATAGTTCTCTGGCTCAAGTCTCCACACATTACTTTGTGTACTTGGAGTGAAGAGTGTGTGTGTGTGTGTGTGTGAGAGAGAGAGAGAGAGAGAGAGAATCATGTTTAGCTAGTCAGCTAGTGGGCTAGTGTGACAGGGCAATTTAAGGACAGCAACACAGTGGAATGCTGTGGTTAGCAAGCAGCAGCCTGCAATAACAATGTCACAATGTTTTGACCACAAAAAGCACCCATTCGATGCCTTGACCCTCGCCTTTACACCCACCGGGGTGCCTTTAACAAGCTACACCTCCTCCTGTCACTTTGCTTTCAGAGAGGATCTTATGTTATTGTGCTGGGATAAGTCATTACTAGTCAAGAGCTTCTGCCAAGCTAGCCATGTCAGCTACAGTAGCGTCATGATGCTACCGTGCAACACACACAAACACGGGCTCGCGTACAGGTGCTGTGTGTGATTATGTCGACATTATTGCTGTTAATAACACAGCGGAACGAGCACGGACGACGGGGTTAGTTAGGACACGGGCGCTGTTACATTACAAACAGGCGTGTCATTGTCAGGCCTTGTGTTAGCATCCATGCTAACTAGGCTAGCCGCTATTCCACCGTTCAGCAGTGAGTCAGCAACGACCCGGCGGCTCCTACCGGGGCTAACGGGCTAGCGGTCTGTCCGCACACTGGCTGCCACAAACACACGCACACGGCGCTCACAACAAACAACGTGCAGTGCGACGGTTCACCACCTACCTATGGAGTGGAGGATGTCGATAGAAGCGTTGCTATCTGTGCTAATGAGAGACTGGGCTCTCTGAAACTCAACCACTGCCGCAGCCGCCATCTTCCCTATTCAAATGCTGCCTGTGTGTGGGGGAAAAAAACTCCATGCACGTTACGTAGTGCCCGTCACCTCGTTGCGTCCCCCCAACACCGAACAAGAGGATGCTGGGAAATGTAGTTATATTATAGGCTCGTCGATCAAGGCTGATTCGTTTAATTAAATTCAATAACATTCATTCTCTGAAACAGCCTCCACTGCAACACTACACAGCGTGTTGATTGAATCATTGCCATTAAAGAAACGATGATGATCGGTCGATAATTGATTAATTAATTAATCAGCTGATAATCGTGAAGTGCCCCAGGAATTGTAGATGTTATTGTGATTGCATGTTGGAGCCCTTATTTATTAGGAAATTACAATTAATCTGGCTAATGGGCCTATCAATGTCATATAGGCATAGGCTATGTAGTTCTAGCCTACTAATTAGCCTACCAATTTACAGTAAAAATAAGTTTGTATGATACTGTAGTCTAGTCTAGGCCTACTGATATGTTTTTCACTTGGAATTAAGCTTTTTTAATTAGCTCAATTGAATTCATATTGACGTGTGGATAGGCTGTACTGGTGGACTTTATTGCCAGGCCTGACGGGAAACAAACAATGGTCGCATCATATTATTATGCACGTTTAATATTGGCTCCAGACTGATTTTGTAATTTCACCATCACAACATGATATCACAACAAAAAAAAGCTCGCCTGCATGCCTGCGCATGCAGCGCTATCGTCGTTGTTTGTGGAGGATGAGCTGAGTTCACTGGGTTTGGAATGGATGGAGCCTGGAGGAAGACTATAGCTGTGATTGGGCGGAGCAGGAGAAAAACAGCACCACGGACAGAGCACGGAGCGGCGCCCCACCACCGCCACAGCCTTTGCGTCAAGTGTCCTCCTCTCCCAGTTCTATACACAGCATCTCCAGCAGTCTGTCTGTAGTACCAAACACATCCGCATCCCCGGCTCAGCATCCATTCCACAGTTGCCTACCATCGCCTGTGCACCCATAAGGCAGCCCCACCAGGCGAGCAGCACCACGTCTGACGTCTCGAAATTCGGCTTGATTTAAAACGCGTTTTCTTTCTCTGGGATTGGATTGTTTTTTGGGGGTTTTTTCGTTTCTTTTTTGACTGTCTCATCCACATTTACCCATGAAGGATGGTTTAAGGAGGCTTTCACCTTGATTTGCGCCTGATAAGGACATGCAGGCTGGGATCCCAGACCTATAGAGCATTGCTGCAGTGCAATTATTTTCCTCATCGAGCGGAAGATAAACATCAGGTAAGCAGCCTTAATTCCATAGGCTACGTCTATCTTAATGTCTTAACCATTCTTCCTGAAATTGCTCTCCTGTACGCGAGGCAAGAATAAGGGAAGATTCAGAGTTTAATTGGAAGAAATTGAAACGTAGACTTAAGATGTATATAGGATGTTGACTTTAAGATAGTCTAAAGGTTATAAGCATACATCATATAGCCTACTTAACATAATGATTGTAAAAGAAAGAAAGAAAGAAAGAAAGAAAGAAAGAAAGAAAGAAAGAGTCTTGAAGGATATCATACTATATATTTTTACTATTATGAGGCCACCGCCTATTATGGTCGGCACTCGGCAGCATCTTCACTGCGACGCAGAGACTCGCATGCAGTTTCAGCACCATGGAGAGCGTTCATGTAGTCCACACGGTTATCAGAACGCTGGCTAGGGAAATATAATGACCTTGTAAAAATCGCTAGTCACTATATATGTAAAGATACATTACATTTTACATTTGCGCAAGGTTTTTTACTCGTTTGCGAAATCAATCAATTAGGCTTAGGGTGATGGAATGAAGGACTGAGCTCGGCTGGCTTAGCCTATACAATCCTGCGCAAGTGCGCATATCCTTCATATTCGTTGTTTTTCGTTTAGCTGTCCATAACTACTGCGAGAAGGAAGACAGTGATATGTTCTAATAGGCTAGTAATATTAGCCTAATAATGATGAGGAATATGATAATGAAACCCATGGCCTCAATAGACTAAGCCTTTTATTGCTGCCTGTACAGGCAGCAAATGCGACCTTCACTTACTGTATATGGTGTGTTTACGTTTCAGGCTTCCATTTTATTCACACAAGAGGGGTGTGTGCATGCTCCCCTATCTGTGACCGGTGGAGGACATTGATCATAAAATCCATAGCTCTCTCAACATGAGATGTCCATTCATTTAACTTTGCTGAATGAACACGATTTGTAATCGCATCAACTCGTTTTCGTTGCCTAATAGGTTTATGTACACAACTCTAGATCCCGTATGTTTCGATCATGTATTTTTTATTATCTTTGTAGCCTACATATAGGAATACAGATTGTAGCTCATGATTCACAGATTTACTTTCAAATTGGAAAATCGTTTCATTCATGCATAATTATATTTAGTGACAGATATCCATGTGCATGGCTTTTGACTAAATACTGTAAATTAAATTGTTCAATGTTTATATAACAGAGCTGCATGGGATGCATATACACTATTTGGATCTTGCAGAATGCAAACATTTATGAAAACATTATGCTACTCTTAACTCAATGGGCCTATTTACAGTAGATAAACATTACATTATTGTATATAATGTGAATGTGAATAATGCAGGCTCCATCACAAAAACAAATCCATTAAAGCCACAATTTCTAATAGTAAATTAAGCTATCATATATGCCATGTTTCATTTGACTAACCAGTTTTTCATCCTGTTTTTAACAGGCACTGCTGACCACACAGAGACGCCACAATAGGGAACACAACCGATAGTTTCATCCGAGGTGCTCTACACCGCTTCACAGAGCCATTTGCAGGAAGACACGCGCCCTGGTTGTAGATGTCTGAGAGTGACGACAGACTCTAGCACGGGTCTCTCAGCTCCCATAGCCTTGAGGCATTGAGACCCTCAGGACCCTCCGCTGCCAGACGCTAGCCTGACCTTGCACGGATAAACCCCTTGGACGCATTCCAGTATTCACCATGGGAACCGTGCTGTCTTTGTCGCCTAGCTACCGGAAGGCGGCCCTCTTTGACGACGGGCCGGCCACGGTGGGCCACTACACGGCCGTTCAGAACAGCAAGAATGCCAAAGACAAGAACCTGAAGCGTCACTCGCTCATCAACGTGCTGCCATGGAAGCGCATCGTGGCCGTGTCGGCCAAGAAGAAAGGCAAGAAGGTCCAGCCCAATGGCTACCAGAACAACATCACGCACCTCAACAACGAGAACCTGAAGAAGTCGCAGTCCTGCGCCAACCTCTCCACCTTCACCCAGGACCAGAGCACCCCGGCGCTCACCAAGGGCTCCAAGGACACCGTCTCGTCCATCAAGAAGGTGCCGCTGGCCAACTCCAACGCGACCACCCCGGGGACCCCCAAGCGGGTGATCGTGCAGGCCTCCACCAGCGAGCTGCTGCGCTGCCTGGGCGAGTTCCTGTGCCGCCGCTGCTACCGGCTGAAGCACCTGTCGCCCACTGACCCCGTGCTGTGGCTGCGCAGCGTGGACCGCTCGCTGCTGCTGCAGGGCTGGCAGGACCAGGGCTTCATCACGCCCGCCAATGTGGTCTTCGTCTACATGCTGTGCCGCGACGTGGTCTCGTCCGAGGTGGCCACCGAGCACGAGCTGCAGGCCGTGCTGCTCACCTGCCTCTACCTGTCCTACTCCTACATGGGCAACGAGATCTCCTACCCACTCAAGCCCTTCCTGGTGGAGAGCTCCAAGGAGACCTTCTGGGACCGCTGCCTCTCCATCATCAACCTGATGAGCGCCAAGATGCTCCAGATCAACTCGGACCCGCACTACTTCACGCAGGTGTTCGCCGACCTGAAGAACGAGAGCCAGAAGGAGGAGGAGCGGAGCCGCCTGCTCATTGGTCTGGACCGGTGAGGGGACTCTGGGGGTGGGGGGGGGGGGGGGGGGGGGAGGCGAGGGACCACAGGGGACGCAGGGCGTACTCCAGTCTGGCATTTCAAAGGTTATTGGTGGGTAATTTAATTTATTTATTATTTATTGTTGTCCAAAAAATTGTGAAGGCAGCGAAACTATTCTGAAGTATACTTGACATTTACGACGGCCGCGCTTTGTATTAATAATAGGACTGATAGGATCGTTCGTCGCTTAGTGGGAGGTGAGGTTCTTCCATTGCAACGGTTTTATGAGGGTTCATTGGACTCATTGGTCCAAATTAAATTCTGTTGGAGGAGTAACAGTTGAAATTCACACCAAAAAGGAGGACATAGGAACTCTTATAGAACAGAGCAACAATACATCCTTTTTTGCTTCTGTAAGATATTTACAGTACTCAAAGACCAAAACCTATTTTTAAATGAGCAAGCAATGGATTGTCTCTGAACCTGAGAATGAAAGCTTTTTTTTTTTTTTTATGATATCTCAAACAAAAAATGCCAGACTCGTGTACATCCTTTGCTAACATTACAGATATATATCTATATAAAATACAGCAAAATCTAAAACAAAACAAAAAAAAGGCCCAAACAATTCCGTTACAAAAAGACAAAGAAATTGTAGGAAAATAATCTACAGCAATGAATGTGGAGAACACTGAGGCTGCTGCAGCCTCGCAGTGACCTTCTGACTGACTGACTGACTGACGATGTGACGTGTGCACTGCCGATACTGCGGGAGGGTGAGGGGCAATGCGTGATTGGCTTTCTTCATGCATCACGGATGAATAGCCACGTCCCTGGCTGCAAACAAACCACTGGCCCTTTGGAATGCCAGCACCCTCCAGTACAAGGACACGACCGGACAGGTCCACTGCAGGAATGCATATCTGGCCACCATGAGCAATGGGACAGGTTCGGGGGAGGGAGGGGGTATACTGATCACTGGATCCATGCTGTTGGAGGGTTTCCGCCTGTGAGAGTGCATGGTGCAGAGAGACAGCATGGAGAAGAGGGGGGATTTGGTTGGATGGACGCAACAGCAGGTCACTATTGCATTGTGAGATTTCTGATCTTAAAGAAACAGGAAGATGACAATTGCTGGTCGTATACTCTGTATGTTGACAAAGACCTACCTTTATTTTCATCGGAGAGAAGAAAAAAAAAGTCCATGGATGTTTTACCCCCAACAGCTACGGAGGCTTATTTATTGATTTTCTGAAACAAGCTTATTTTCTTTTCTTTTTTACTTAGATACAGTATGTAACATAATGCACGTGTGCCATGCAATTTTACAGTTTTTTGGCAGGCAGAAGTTGTTCTTCTTTCTATATGAGTTACAAAACCAACTGCATCATGCATTAGAGAATGCTGTGAACAAAGTGGAACTAGTTTATTTAGCTATGCTTGCTAAAATAGGATATTTGTTTACCAAGGGATTCTTTTTTTTTTTTTTCTTCTTCTTCTTTTTTGTACTTTTGTCAAAGGTTGTGTAGAAAACCACTTTGGGATGATGCTTCATTTTCTGCTCACAGTAAAGCATAAACATGATTAAAACAGTGCCATATCTTTGATGAAAATCCTGCAGGTTAACATTTGAAAGGATGGCCAGCCGCCACATGACTGGATGGATTCTCATCTACTAATGACTATTTACTGAAGCTTAATTTATTTCTTGTCATTTCTTCTTGTGGCACATGCATTGTAGATGAAAGATCATGAGCGAGTGATAAAAGACTTTGTTCAGAAGGGACAGGATATGAGGATGGCTTTCGTTTTTGCGGTGTGGCTGGTGATCTTGTCTTTGGTAGGAATGAAGATTGATTGTGGTTCATGCAAATGAATGTTGCAGGGATTTAAGTGCTAAATAGACAATTGAAAACCCTAACATTATGGCAAACCCTTGTTAATCTGACCATCACCAAAGTCACATCATCAGGGAGACCTTGACCGAAAACATCACTGACCCTCTTGTTTAAGAACAGGCCCTTAAACACGCACGCACGCACGCACGCACGCACGCACGCACGCACGCACGCACGCACGCACGCACGCACGCACGCACAGACCTGCAAAGACAGCTAAGCCAACCTTCTGTTCCACATATCAGTAAGAGAACACAAACACTTCCTGATGGAATACGGTATTACATTTGTGCTCGCTCAGCGTCGTGGAAAACGACAGCTTTACCTTCAGGATAATCTAATGCCATTTCTGCGTAAATCAATTCAGAGGCATGCCCCATATTCATCTGGGGTCTAGATGAGATAAGGCCAGGTTATGTGATAGATTCTCTAGTCTATCGACCTCTGTGGAGATAATCAAGTTTTCCATCAGTCAAGCCAGTAGACTCAATGATATATAGTGCAGAGGGCACTGGGAACACCCTGACAACCTGGACGAGCGTACAGAAGAGTCGGAAATCATGGCTTTTCATTTGCATATGAGAGTGTTTGAGGCTACTCTCTGCAGCAGCTCTTTGCAATCTCCATTATGGTTCCAGTCGCATGCAGGGGATGATTTGTTTTCCTCTTTTCTTTTCTCTACAATTCTGCAAATCACACTCTGTTGCCACACATATAAATGGACCATTAAAACAAATAGCAGAAAAAAACCCATTCATGCATTTCATCTCAATAAGGACAATTGTGCATGCTTAATCTCAGTAGCTGTATTTCTCAAAATGATCTGTTTTAGAAATGCACCTGCATCTCAGCCATCATATGCAGCCAGGAGTTAATTTGCCATTTCTGATTGCCAAGAGTAAGCTTCTGTCATGTTCAATGCCTCCGACGTACGATGGTGTTGCTCACCAAAAATAGCCGATCTACAAGCTCACAGCGAGTTGCGGGTGCTTGCAGGTCGTCAACTTTCGGCACGCACCACACCGTCATTATGACAAACTATAAATCAGGCTTAAGAAAATTGGACTTGGAGAATGTCTGGCAGGCGATACTTGCATCTCCTTTACTGTATTAGTGCAAGTCAGAGGAAATGAGCAGTTGAACGATCTTGGAGTGTGTGGCTTGTTATCTAGACTCTGGCATTATGCCTTGCCATACAGTATGTTTATGGGAGTGCAGTTACACCTTGCCTATGTGTGTATGGGATTGGGAGTGCAGTTACACCTTGCCTATGTGTATCTGGGAGTGCAGTGACCAGGAAATCAGGTGGGAGTGTTGTTGTGTTCGAGCACGATACTGTCGGAGGGACAAGCACTTTTGATGGGCTTTCAGCATGATTTACACTTCGTTGTTGTACGATGGTGTTGCCCGCTGGACATGGCCGATCGACGAGCTGTAGGCCTACAGCATGACCTGTTGTTAGCTTGTTTTGGGGCTGTTTTCATGGTGAGTGACACCATCTTACGACGGAGATGAAAATCAAGCACTACTAGGCTACTGCTCGGGCAGAAATAAAAGCAGGGCATTGGGGTGAAAGGTCAAAAGCAGAGAATCTTGATCTTATCTCTGTCCGCCTGCCCCAAATTCACTGAAATGTGCCATTTTTTTCACTTGCATCACCAAGTAGTTGTTTGAGGAAAAACAAAACAAAAAAATAACTTTTTTTGAAAGCTTACAAGATTATAAAAAAAATACTTAAGTGATAGTTTAAGATTTCTGTCAAATTCTTTTCTGTATCTTGTTGCGTACTTTGTAGAACAAAAAGAAAATTGACGAAACAGTGGTTAAGAAGTTTAAAAAGAGAGGCATTGTGTGTGTGTGTGTGCGTGTGTGTGTGTGCGTGTGTGTGTGTGCACGCGTGTGTGTGTGTGTGCGTGTGTGTGTGCGCGTGTGTGCGGAGAGTTTTATTTGTACAGATGAATGTGTGAACCTTTGTTTTCTTATTGGAGAAAAAGGAATATGCGCTACACTGGTACTAGGCGTGATTTTCTGTTGCTATGGGAGGAGTGGGGTGTTAAATAAAATACATCTTTTTGAAAAATAAAGAACAAAAAAACTATTGCTGTATTTTGAACTTTTTACGTTTTTTTCAGTTGGTTTTTGCTTTTTAATGCTTTTTTCTGCTTTAATTTATTTTTGTACTGTGATGGAAAATAAAATGCACTGATCGTTCAAGATGCCCGCCTGTCTTGCCTCTGTTTTGTACATACAAGGGTGTGTCTGTCACACGCTATTGACGCTAACCTGTTATAGACACGTTTAAAATAGATGAAATGTAAATGTAAGGCACGGTCTTACAGTAGATGTCCTGCTGTCCTCTAGACCTTCTCAGCGTTGACAGACAGGCATACATACAGATATCTCGATGTAGGCATTGTTTTAATATCCTTACCTTACCTAACAAATTATAATAAAGAAGTTGGTCGACGTGCTTTTAAATATAAAGCTCCAGACGATTGGAACAATCTTCCCAGTTCCCTTATAGATCTATTAACTCCTTCAATATCTTTAAAGCGTCTATCCTTAATCATCTTCAAATACCCTGCTCCTGCTTTGCATCTGATTGTTTTCTCTGTCTCTTATAAACCATCCTGTGAATCATATGGATTTGCACTGTAATTTAACATCCAAGGTGCATGTGCATGTTTGTATTTTGTGTATTCATTAAGCATGTTATTGCATGCTAGGCTACCGCATATGCATGCATGCAATGGTCTGCTTTTGCTTATGTTCATTAGCTTTACATGGGTACATTGATGCATGAGGTCTGTTATTCTGTGGGTGATCAGGTGGGGTGGGAGCCAGTTTCAGGAGAACTTTGGTTTCTGTGTTTTTCCTTGTTTATGTATGCATGGATGTATTTGTTGTATTGTTCTGTCTACTGTATTTGCTGTATTCTGTTGGACCCCCTCGAAAACGAGATGAGACATCTCAAGGTGATATCCTTTTCAATAAAGGTTCATATACAGTATGTGTCATTGTCAACAATGTCAATGACAACAAAGGTCAACCTTTGCCCCGTTTTGTTAAAAAAAATATAGAGCATGCATTTGATGGAAGGTATAGATCAGCTTGGGATCAGAGATCACGTGATATTTCATGTAATTCAATGTGGGGGTCCTGGGACCCCCAGAGGTCCTTGGGGGGCTACCGCCCTGTTAAATGACTGAGAGCTAGGAACCAAATGGACCCTTATGGGTCTGTAACTCAGTCTACAAATGGAAGCAAATGGACCGTTATATTCGTCTATTTCATTGCATGTGTACACCATCAGACACAGATTTTACAGTGTGCATTGGGGTCCTACAGTTGTATCAAATAGGGGTTCACATTAACCCATTCTGGGCGGGAACCTACAGTTGTATCAAATAGGGGTTCACATTAAACTGGAGGTTGGCTGAGAGTCACTGATTCCCATCAACCACTGCTCCATCCACCTACTGGCAGGCCATCTTAGCCCCTGTCCTCCATCAACCACTGCTCCATCCACCTACTGGCAGGCCATCTTAGCCCCTGTCCTCCATCACTGGTGCATGGTGGGGATTATGCCGACTCTGTGGAGGCTGTGGGCGTCTGCACGTCACCCAGGGAAACAGCTGCTGGTGCATGGGTGGATTAGCGCTCAGTACAACCCAGTTGTTATATGACATCAAACCGTACAAGTCAACAGCTGGCGATGGAAAACATGAGTCAACATGCCAGTGCACCTCACACACATGTACGCCAGCCTGACTATGGATATTATCTTGTTGAGAAGCACAGATTTAACTAGAAGCCTGTGCCGATATGTAACCCCCCCCCCCCAGTGCCATCATGCACACACACAAACATGTACAGTAAACATGTCTACAGCCCTGTTCATTCATCATTGTATGGCCGTGTCACTCAAGCCTTTCCAACTGAAAAAGTTGATGCGAGTTGAAAAAACAATATTTCCGTAGTGACGCGGTCTTACACCAATTAAATCTCAATTAGCCTTAAGCCTAATTTAGATTTCGCTGTAGGCTGTGCCGTGGACCAAAACTAGCAGATCTATATAATTTCCAACAATTGCACCACGTTGTGAGCTTAGAGATCTGCTATTCTCGGTCCGTGATGCTGTCATACAACGGAGTCATTAAAGAATAGAAGCACACGAGACGAGGAGCGATCGGAAACAAATACATTTATTAATGAAAAGATGTGGAATGGGATGCATGTATGCATCTTGCTGTCCATACAGTACATACATTATAACAGTGAACCTCTCTTTCTATTTGGTCTGGACACTTCCTCTTATTAATGATCAAGATTGATATATTACATAAATATGCAAAATATAAAAATTAGGCACTTATACGATCAAGAAATGTGTGGTGTACGAACGGAGATTTCTGCATATTTCGTGTAAAGCCCAGCGAGTAATTATGTCATAACCGTGAAGGTTAACAGCTAACAAATAGTGCTAATACTGTGCGTAATAAAAAAAAATCATAAAATTCATAATGATTTAGTATTTCTGTAAAGGTAAGCAAATTAAACTGCTTATATAATAAATTGTACAACGAGGGGAAATATGACCCAAATGGTTCGATTACAGTAATGTCATTGTAAATGTGAAATAAGGCACTTTATAAGAGAGACGGGGGAAAAACAACAACAATGTAAAGCATAACATGTTATGGATATGCTTAGGAAAAACAAAAAGGGGACACCAAGAACAATGAGTGAGATCACTTCAATCCCTGGAACATCCAGGGAGACAGGCTTCTTCAACAGGGGCCCGGGACCCCTATGGGGTCCTCAGAGTTACTACGGGGGGGCCGCCAAATCTTTGTGTAAAAAAAAAGCTGATCTATTTTCGGAGAATCGATGTAGAGGGAAAAAGAGTAGAACAAGTACAGAGCCGATGGTCAAGTTTACTAAAGATTGAGGGTTTAAAGGTTAAGTATATGAAAATACACATGAATCCAGCTATCTATGAAATCCATGAAAAGGTTTAATCTGCAACACAAGGTGCGTGGAGGGGTCCCTGGATCATCTCTCTCTCAGCTAGGGGGACCTTGGCCTGAAAAACATTGAAGACCCCTGATCTAAAGGGTGTGAACAATGCCACAGTGAATGTATGCAAAGCTTCATTCATAGTCCATAGCACGATAAGTGTTGTTCGCTGAAAACCACTGAATGTCAAGCCAAAAACGTGCAAGCGATACAGTCATGCTATGGACCATAAATGAGGCTAAACTCTTAACAATGGACTTGTCTCAGATGCGTAGGACGTAGGTGGAGCTGATAGGTCACAGAATCACGTTTACGTTGAAATTTGAGAGCACAGAAAAAGAACGACTCCACGTAAGATTTAAGAGCAACTTGCTATCTTTCTCACCTCCATCTTCAACATTTTCATTTTTTATATTTTTGTCGCTACCCAAGATAATTCCAATTAAGATCCTCCCGTTGCCAGAGCAACATAAACCACAAACATGGAAAATTAATTGCCAGTCATTTGGGTTTACAAAGAGAGCAAAGCAATTTTGCACACGCTGCACATCCAGCATTTAGTACGATCAGTATCCATAGTGCATTTGGGCTATTCCCAGTAATCCGTGTTTTTTTGGGGGGGTCTGTAATTATCTCTCTTGACTCTATCTCTGTGTTTGATGTGTTCAACACCACCAGGTCTAGGAGAAGACCCTCACTATAGCCTGCAGGTTGGAACACAATACAATCCCACCTGGGCAGAGAGCCAAGAAATCTGACAGTGGAGAGGAAATGGGAAAAGCAAGGTGATGAAAGGAGGAGGGGAGGGAGAAGGAGAAGAGGCCGGGGGATGGCTTTGTGCGTCTGACAATTAGTATGGCTTTAGCTCCCTCCTTCTAGCCAGGGATAGGGGAGGGGAGAGGAGGGGAGTATGTAGGAGCTGTGTTTAGCTCCCTCCTTCTAGCCAGGGATAGGGGAGGGGAGAGGAGGGGAGTATATAGGAGCTGTGTTTAGCTCCCTCCTTCTAGCCAGGGATAGAGGAGGGGAGTATATAGGAGCTGTGTTTAGCTCCCTCCTTCTAGCCAGGGATAGAGGAGGGGAGTATATAGGAGCTGTGTTTAGCTCCCTCCTTCTAGCCAGGGAGGGGAGAGGAGGGGAGTATATAGGAGCTGTGTTTAGCTCCCTCCTTCTAGCCAGGGATAGGAGAGGGGAGAGGAGGGGAGTATGTAGGAGCTGTGTTTAGCTCCCTCCTTCTAGCCAGGGATAGGGGAGGGGAGAGGAGAGGAGGGGAGTATGTAGGAGCTGTGTTTAGCTCCCTCCTTCTAGCCAGGGATAGGGGAGGGGAGAGGAGGGGAGTATATATGAGCTGTGTTTAGCTCCCTCCTTCTAGCCAGGGATAGGGGAGGGGAGAGGAGGGGAGTATATAGGAGCTGTGTTTAGCTCCCTCCTTCTAGCCAGGGATAGGGGAGGGGAGAGGAGGGGAGTATGTAGGAGCTGTGTTTAGCTCCCTCCTTCTAGCCAGGGATAGGGGAGGGGAGAGGAGGGGAGTATATAGGAGCTGTGTTTAGCTCCCTCCTTCTAGCCAGGGATAGGGGAGGGGAGGGGAGAGGAGTATATAGGAGCTGTGTTTAGCTCCCTCCTTCTAGCCAGGGATAGGGGAGGGGAGAGGAGGGGAGTATATAGGAGCTGTGTTTAGCTCCCTCCTTCTAGCCAGGGATAGGGGAGGGGAGGGGAGAGGAGGGGAGTATGTAGGAGCTGTGTTTAGCTCCCTCCTTCTAGCCAGGGATAGGGGAGGGGAGAGGAGGGGAGTATATAGGAGCTGTGTTTAGCTCCCTCCTTCTAGCCAGGGATAGAGGAGGGGAGTATGTAGGAGCTGTGTTTAGCTCCCTCCTTCTAGCCAGGGATAGGGGAGGGGAGAGGAGGGGAGTATGTAGGAGCTGTGTTTAGCTCCCTCCTTCTAGCCAGGGATAGGGGAGGGGAGAGGAGGGGAGTATATAGGAGCTGTGCTGGGTGACAGTGGGTCCTCCATCCTAATGATGAGTGGAGAGAATAGTAGAGCGGAACATGGAGGAGGAGCCTTGTGGGACCTCTCGTTGCTGGAGGTTATGGAGAGAGAATCCTCAGTGTTCATTTAACTCTGAGAGAGCGACCCTTTTACAGGTACATATTTGTTACACACTCTAATGCACTGTTCCCCCAAACAGTGGGCCGCAAACACATTATGGGTCCATTTTTGTTTCCTACATTTTTGTTTTTATCATCATTTCAAAACATTAAAAAAAAAAAACATTCCCCAAAAAAAGCTACAGTTTTCATGAATTAATACCAATTGAAATGTAATTTTCTTGAATAAATAAAATCAAAATCTAAGAAATTCCATAAATTAGAAAACAAATGTTTAAGAAGGTAGTGAAAATAGCCGATCTACAAGCAGCGCGTTGTGAGCTTGTAGATCTGCTATTTTCTTTTTTCTTTTTTTACTAATTTGGCTCCCAGAAGAATGTCTAATTTATCTTTTAGGCGACAGGCTAAATCGTTCTGCCCTAATGAACCACTTTCAACCGGTGTCCCTATTTTGGGGCGTGCCACTATAGGTGAAAACGTTGACACCGGTAAACTTAAACAAAAATGAAGAGATCTACGAGCTTCTCGCAGGGCGACGTGTCGTGAGCTTCGGCTGTTTTTCCTCCACATGACACCGTCCGTCGTACAACTAAGTCTAACACAGGGATTTATTTAAGTGGTTTACACTCGGCACACTCTGATCACACATGCACTTACTAACAGCCATGTGCTAAGCTGGGTTCCATCCCCTTCATTAGCCCCCTCACTTAGCCATGTCACTCCGTTAATCCACACTCTAAATACATAATTTTCTCCAAACAGTCCGATCCAAGCTTTAAAAGCTCTTATCAACCAATAGGGGGTGGGGGAAAGGTCATCTGTTACAAAAATGGAGATCATCTTCTTCAAAGGAACTGCGTGGTCTACAAACTAATTAAGATAACCGATTTTATATATATTTAAAAAGAAAGTCAAACGACGCCAATCCTTGTATACGGTTCCTCTAAAAGCGACTAGTAAGTAACCAGTTGTCATTTTCCTTACTGGTTTAAGTCAACGCCAGTTACCACTCTAACTAGGCCAAGCATCTAGGGAGCTTGTGTAGCTTTACCTTAGGCTGTCATTTTACCAGAGCAGTCGATAATCCTACACACGCACAGTCGCGTGTACACGCGCACGCATGCACACACGCACGCACGCACACACACAGACAGTAAACAAATACAACAAAGTCTGCGTGGGCATGCAGAGCTGTGTGTCTTCTCTCGCTGTGGACTGATCTAAAGCCTGCAACTGGAGCGCAAGGTGGACGTGAAAGTGCCATCCCCTATCGAGGCCAATCCTGTGCCTCAAATCGCCTGAGGATTTCATCCCTCCATCCTTGTCTGCCAGACAGGAGGAGAGAGTGGGTGGTCTAACGTTTCTCCTTAGAGGAGAAAGGGCCGCATTTCTAGACACTAAAAAGCTTGCTTCTTAGATGCATTCCTTCCCTTGGTTGTCTGTGGACATGTTTTTAATGCTATTACTTGAGAGAATGCTGTCAAACGGAACTTGCAGAACGTCTATTTTCTCTATGACACTGGTTCGCAACTAAATATAAATGTCCAAATCCGTTACGGCATGATTTCACTTGTCAGATGATTAACAACTGAGCCCTAAAAGCCTTTTTATGGACAACAAGCAAACTTGCTTTGTTCCCAGAAATGCATAGAGAAGGAAACAGTACAAACTTACAAAGCATGTACAAAGCATAATCTAAGGAAAAAAAAACATTTATGGCTTATATAGGATGATAATATTAGATACATTGTAGGCTATATTACACATATTGTATGTATGCCAACCAGATCAAGCATACTGGCATCCCACTGGGAAACCGTCTGTCTGGGGAGATATAAACATATATACCACAGCTTGTGAGCACATGCTGTACCAACCACTTGGTAGGGTTCCTATAGAGCGTGTGAGTTTTTCATTATAGTGATATTTCGTTTTCATATCCTATGCACGCATATTCTCTCGAGCGAGGAAAAAAAACAAAACAATAAAACATTTAGTTTGTGCAAAAAGCGCACATAGTGGCCTTTCTCCACCGGGAAAGGAAGGAAACGTCTGTCGCGTACACAGTAAAAACCCACTGTGTTTAATTTAAGGGAGAGAGAGAGAGGAAACAGCGACCCAAATGAACCTGTCATTTTGACAATAAGAGAGTTAAATGAACACCGAGACTGCAGGTAGTGAGTCACGACAGGGCTGTGAACACTCATCGTTAGTCGGTTACGGAGTCGGCGGCTCACTGTGGCCTCTTGGCCAGCCTCTCTGGCACACAGCCCAGGAGAGGAGAGGGCAAAGTGGCACAGACCTACGCACAACACATACACACATAGGGAGAGACACGTTACACAGGCTCTCTCGCTCTCACTTTCTAAGCTTCTCCCTTTGGTCTCTTTGATGAAGAGGATATTTCGTCGAGAGCCGGCCCATTCAAGAGCGGTGAGGGGCCCCACTACAAGTCATTAGGCCATTGACTCAACGACAAAGACAAACAACAAATTGCGCTACTTCCAGGAACTGGAAGGCAGTTCACATGGGGCCTGTTACGTACTGCACTGTGATACTCTCGTTTCTTCAGTCTTCACGAGGACGCTGGCAGCTTTCTAGCTTCTACGAGATTTGGACAATTCTGACACCTATACCATTACAAAAGTCTAAGACAAATTAATGCTTAATTAACGTAATTTTCATCTCAAGCCCAAAAGACTAGCCTCTGCATCCTTTTTGCTGGTACATCATTGTGGTGATCTGTTATACACGCACACTGCTTGCACAAAGATCCCGCATGTCACAATTTTGTAAAATTCTAATCTTTAATCCTAATAGCAAATTGGTCTCTGTGCCTGATTTTTAAAGCTCGTATAAGTGTATAAGTGCAATGGGAATTGCTGCCATCTGTAAGCACTTTAATTATTTTGATTTGAATGTTATTCCTGGTTGTGTAATTGTATTTTTCATTTCATTTGGCTGTTAGAAAGCTAACATCCCTTTGTGCATCCATATACGTGCTGTGGCGAAACCCATTGGCGAAACCCATTATACAATGATTTTATGCTGTTTGCATATATTCTGCATAATTTACACTTGCAGGGAGAGTATTATCAATGCAACGACAGTGCACTGTAGCAGAAAGGATTAGACGCAGAAGTTAAATTATGAGAGATTTTAGCACTTCCCTCTCAGAGCAGGCAAAGACAATTTGGGATGTGCTCAACACATCTCCATAACATAAACGAACTAGTAAATTCCATTTTCCCCGTGAGAAACCACGGAAACATATTCTTTCTTACCGGCCATTATGTCACTGGCTATGTGTCTTTTGCTACCCACATGGGGAGTTAAACCACAACGACGGAATTATGTTCAATTAACTTACCATCTAGGTAGGTTTTCAAAAGAGCATCATTACATATTCCTTATAATATGTCCTTAAAAATAAGTAAATACTGTCTCATGACTGTAAGCAAGTAATTAAAGCTGGCGTAAAGATACTCTTTATCGTATTGCTGTGGAACTTGATGCCACTATTGGCTTTTGATTTGTTTGTTTTTTTACTCCTTTGATTTGGAGTTCGTTTTGGAATGTTCAGAGCATGGATACCTCATCATCTCCTCTCACCGTGACTACCTTGGTGCTTATAGTCCTCTCACACCAACCCAATAAACACATTGTACAATGCAAAGCATTTTGACATTTTTGAGAAAAGAAAAGTCGCATAGTGTCGCATATTAAACACATGTTTAGCAAAATCTTGGATTCGGGATACATTTCGTGATCGAAACGTCGCGTAGAAAACCTACAGAACAAGGTCAACTTTTCTTTTTGGCACGGGAGAAGTGAATCAGGCATGAAACCTCATCTTGGCCCCGCTTTGGAAAACCTGTTCATTCCCCCTTTGGTCTGCGCTTAGTTTCCGGGCACGGCCAGTATGTAACCCGATCGGCTCTTGGTGAAGTCGGGCTGTGATTGGTTGATCTTGGGCTCCACGATGACGGTGCACTTCCTGCCATTCATGCTGCACTGGATGGGACTCGTTATGTTCACCTGGAGCTTCCTCCTTTCACTAGAGAGAGAGAGAGAGAGAGAGAGAGAGAGGAGGGGTTATAACAAGGGGCCAGTGAGGCTCTCCAACGTTGAAGCACTGGGCCCTAGTGGTAAGAGGAGGGACTGCAGGCGGACCCGTGGAAGTATGACGAGGAAACCCCGTGCAGCTGGGCTTTAACGTTGAGCGCATTTGCACTTCCGCATTTTGGGCACCAAAATTTGGTGCCCAAATCGAAAAAAGGCGGAAGTAGAAGGCTCTTCCGGGTGCTTCAAAACGCCACTGAGCAACATGACATGAATGGCAGGGGGGGCGGAGCTTCTCGCCAGTTCAGTCTCTATCCTTCTTTATACTCTATGGGTTATAAGAGTCGATCAATACTAGGAAGTCAGACACATGGTGTAGTTAGATACGTGGAGGAAGTGAGGGATACTGTCTCTAAGGTTTTGCTCATAGAGCAATTCTCATCGATTGACTGTCAAGCGCTAGAGGCATTATTCAGCAGCGGAGCCGAATCCGAAATCAACCGAAATGCATATCACACAAGGTCCTTTTAACCCATTCTGGACGGGAACCCCTTTTGGTGTTTTAAGCATTATGTTATACTTTAGCTGTTGAAAAATAGCAGATCTACACTACGAGCTTGTAGATCTGCTATTTTTGAAAAATCGTGAAAATGTGGTGCAAATCATTGAATATATATTCTTTCAGAGCGAACGTTTTTAACTCAAATCTTTGCTTCTGGGGGGTCGCTGGAACAACATATTTTCAGATGGGGGTCGGAGGCCAATTACATATATTTTTGGGAGTCCTTGACATGAAAATGTTTGAGAACGAGTGACATAGAAACAAAATGTCTTCAGGATTTAGAAGACATTTTGTAGAATCAGCCTCAGGTCTTAAATCAGTTAAGTTACAATACCGCAGCGTTAAGCCGGATTGTAGACGGTGCCACGTGCCCTGGAAAACAGCCGTCCGTTTTGGGCACGTGGCAACGCGGTGCGACGGGAGCATAAATTAGGCATCACTGCAGTGTTTATACCTCCTCGGCGAGGAACAACGCAGCAGCTTGGAGCATGTTATGAATATGCACAGCTATTGGGGACCGTCCTACAGCATGTGTGTTTGTGCATGTTGTTTCGTAGCTCCAGCTTGGAGCATGTTATGAATATGCACAGCTATTGGGGAGCGTCCTACAGCATGTGTGTTTGTGCATGTTGTTTCGTAGCTCCAGCTTGGAGCATGTTATGAATATGCACAGCTATTGGGGACCGTCCTACAGCATGTGTGTTTGTGCATGTTGTTTCGTAGCTCCAGCTTGGAGCATGTTATGAATATGCACAGCTATTGGGGACCGTCCTACAGCATGTGTGTTTGTGCATGTTGTTTCGTAGCTCCCACAGGAAATTTATTTATTTAGAAGGATGACAACCCATAAGGGGGTCGAAACGTTGTCATCCTTCTAAATAAATACAGTGTGCGGACTATACTTCTCCTTCTCCTGTACGTATTGTGCGTACTTTCCTTTGGATCTTGTTTTATGCATGTTCAAACGTTCCAAGGAGATTCGCCGTCACAAGCACATCTATCTATCTCACGTTCAGCCACGAGATCCCTGTATAGCGTCCCATTTCACATTTAACGAAGACAGCACATCTACAAGCTGAGCTTAATCTAGATAAGACTATTTTCAGCGACGAGATTTGGTATAGAGGGGAAAAAATAGAGTCCAAGAGACAAGTATAATATTAATAGACCCCTGTGACATATGATATGATATGATATATGATGTTCAACAAAGTATCTAGGGTTTCTAGGGTTTAAGAGGTTGTGTGTGTGTGTGTGTGTGTGTGTGTGTGTGTGTGTGTGTGTGTGTGTGTGTACTATCCAAGATACAGTACTATCCAAGTGGGTGTATCTGTGTCAAAGTGTACGTGTCTCTGTGTGCACACGCATGCGCGCCTATCTACAGTATGTGTGCTGCTGCATATGTGCATTTCTATGAATAATTCTAGGCCTTACTGTATGCGTACGCCCATCTGTGTGCGTGTGTGTATTTCCATTGAAAGGCCATACATTGAGGCCATTAGGCTGCTGACGGAGGCATGATCCATATGGCTGTGCGTGCTGCGGCCGTAGCGAGGCAGCGCCGCCGCCTTTTAGCGCCTGTCACATCTAGTTAGTCGCGCACCGCACGAACGAGCGCTTTGCCTCGTTTGCTCTTAACCCATTTTGGGCGGGAAACCCCTTTTGGTGTTTTAAGCATCGTTATACTTTAGCCATTGTTAAATAGCAGATCTACAAGCTCATAGCGCGGCACCGAGTGCCGCGCTACGAGCTCGTAGGTCTGCTATTTTTGAAAAATCTTGAAAATGTGGCGCAAATCTTTGAATCTATATTCTTTCAGAGCGAATGTTTTTAACTCAAATCTTTGTTTCTGGAGGGCCCCTGGAACAGCGGCCAAATACATAATAATTCTGGGGCTCCTTGACACGAAATAGGGTTTTTCAGAAAACTGTCATGATTTAGAAGACTCATTTAGAATCGTTTTCAGGTCAAAATGGGTTAAGCAGGATCGATGAGGGGGAGCGCAGAGTGAAAAGGGACGAAAAAGCACAAATTGTGTGGCTGAGAGAGAGAGAGAGAGGATGAGGACATTGGAATTTAAAGTGACGATTCTCTTCAGTGTGGTGCGGAGAATGACTGAACGGTGTGCAAAAACAAAGACCAGCGGAGAAAGGAGTCTAATGCCTGATTGAAATACTTAATTGGTCACGCACCGACAATCTGAGATTCACAATGTACTATGAGAGCTTGCAGACCTTTTAGTGCACCTGGCATCCAATCCAACTAAATATAAATTACCTTTCATTTCAAATCATTGCTTGACATTTACCCTGTTCTAAACCCATACTCAAATCAGCTCATCATCGGTGACACAGTTCCATGCCTAGGCTACTGAAGAGCCTGCCTGTGTGTTGTTCCATGCCTAGGCTACTGAAGAGCCTGCCTGTGTGTTGTTCCATGCCTAGGCTACTGAAGAGCCTGCCTGTGTGTTGTTCCATGCCTAGGCTACTGAAGAGTCTGCCTGTGTGTTGTTCCATGCCTAGGCTACTGAAGAGCCTGCCTGTGTGTTGTTCCATGCCTAGGCTACTGAAGAGTCTGCCTGTGTGTTGTTCCATGCCTAGGCTACTGAAGAGCCTGCCTGTGTGTTGTTCCATGCCTAGGCTACTGAAGAGCCTGCCTGTGTGTTGTTCCATGCCTAGGCTACTGAAGAGCCTGCCTGTGTGTTGTTCCATGCCTAGGCTACTGAAGAGTCTGCCTGTGTGTTGTTCCATGCCTAGGCTACTGAAGAGCCTCCCTGTGTGTTGTGTGTTCCATGCCTAGGCTACTGAAGAGCCTGCCTGTGTGTTCAGTTCCATGCCTAGGCTACTGAAGAGCCTGCCTGTGTGTTGTGTGTTCCATGCCTAGGCTACTGAAGAGCCTGCCTGTGTGTTGTTGGTGACACAGTTCCATGCCTAGGCTACTGAAGAGCCTGCCTGTGTGTTGTTGGTGACACAGTTCCATGCCTAGGCTACTGAAGAGCCTGCCTGTGTGTTGTTGGTAAACAAGTCCATCAAAATGTTAATTAGACCCTGCGGCGCGTCAAGATTCGTCATTCACGGCGCATGTTGTTCTCACTCGGTCCGAGGGGGGGGGGGGATAATGAGTCAGCGCTCAGCGTTCTTCTCATCTCCATTACGTGATCTCGCAACAACAACCACCACAACCAAGACAACAACAACAACCCCCCACTGCCCACGACGCCACACTCCTCCACAGCACTGGTTCCCAAACACTGGGTCGGGACCCATTTGTGGGTCGAGGACACATTTTTATTTACCCACCCACCCATCCATCCATCCATGGTAACATCACTGTACAGTATGGAACAGTGTACGGTAACACCACTGTACAGTATATGGAACAGTGCATGGTAACACAGCCTCCGGTTGCCATGGAAACCCCCCTGAACTGAACTCCTCCATCTGTCATGGCCGCCACTGCCAGCCAATGGGACTGTTTGTGTGATTGTGTCTCCCGTGAGAGTCTGGAGTGTGTGTGTGACTGTGTGCGTGTGCGTGTGCGTGTGCGCGCGCGCGCGTGCGTGTGTGTGTTAATTAATGCCCTTTCTCGTGTCCATCTTTCATGGCATTCCATGCTATGATCTCCTTGAAGGGCATGCAGGGGTTAGGTGTGCACACACACACACAGACACACAGACACACACACACACACACACACACACAAACAGTACAACAGTAAATAGCCACGAGGCATCCGCTGGACACACCAAGAGCCAATTCGGCCCCTTTATTATGATGTGTCAGCACAGCGAGGGCTGCTTGGTGAAGATACAAATAACACCTTTGACATCCCAATAAAACTTAACAGGGCATTTTATCTCCCCTACAGCCCACAGCAAGAAAAAAACACACGGTCAACTGAATCTTAAGGTCAGTGGCTGGCCGGCCTTTTCCCATCATGGGTGGGTCTGAGCCAGAGACAGCCCTGAGGGCAGACGTGGCCTCCTTTCCTACACTGGGGATTCAATTTGATATTTCTCTCCATAACCCCCCTCTTCCTCCCCCTCCTCTTCCTCCTCCTCCTCCTCCCCCTCCTCCTTCTACTCTCTGTGGTGTCTGCCTCCGTCCTTCATGCCATGCGAGTACAGGCTCACATCTGACCCAAACTCCCTGCACAGGGGAGGGGGGGGGGGGGGGGGGGGGTGTTAGAGGAGGAGAAATAGGCTGGCAAGCTAGAAAGAGGGGGGAGCTAGTGGATAGAAGGCTTGTGGGGGACTGGTTGATAGCCTTGGCGACCTTGCAGGCTTGTGCAAAGGCTAAAATGTAATTTACATAGCATGTTAGGTAGACAGATTGCAGGTTCATTTGTATAGCGTGTATCGTTTCAATGTACAAATGATTGATTTTCTGATGTTATACTGATTAGACTGATGAGGTTCTTGGTTTACCTATGATCCATCCTACAGTAGATTACTACTTGATGTATTACCTTGTGTTTACGTTGCTTACTGTGCTAAATGCCTACATTGTAATTAGAAAGGTAGAACGGAGACAGGAGAGGAGAAACACCAGAAGGAAAACAGAATGTATTCAAGACAAGGGGTCTTTTTAATTCCACACATTACTGATTTCTTGAGCCTTTACCGGTTCCCAACAAGAAAGTGTAGTATTTTTGTTCTTTTTCTAGAGATGGTAGAAGGTAGACGTGAGCCAAAAATCCCAAGTGTTCATTTGTGTTTAGTGTTTAGGCTATGACTAATGAAAACTGGGGGTGAAGGTACAGTACAGACAGAGTGCTTGACATTTTCTTTTCTATTTTCAGGCCCAACGCTCACGGATGCCTTTGGGTGCTGCGAGGCCGCCTGGTCCCAGCTGTGACTCAGCCTCCTCACAGAGGAAAGCTGGCTCTCCACCCAGCCTTCCTGTCTGATGGAATATTTATGTTTGCTGCAGGTGGAGCAGCTAGGGGAGAGAGAGGGATGCAGTTGGGGAGGGAAGGCAAGGCTAGCTGAGACTTGCTAAATGCACAGACAGGACTTTGGGGAGGTTGGATGTAGGTTAAAATGCCCCCTCCTTGTCACATCTAGAGGAGATGACAGTGCTGCTTTACAGGGTAGTGAAAAGGGGAAGCTGCAAGGCCTGGGAACTGGAACAGTGCCCAGAGTTTGGTACCAAAATGACGTACTCGAATGATATGGTCAACACCTGTTTTTTAGGAACAAATGCTACCATGCAGTGGTTCCCAAACTGTGGTGCGTGCACCCCTTGTGGTGCGCGAGCACCTTCTAGGGGGTGCACGACATGAAAAGGCTAATGGTGGTGCTATGGTTTTATTTTAAATATATTAACATATTATGCCAATATATGGGAAGTATATGCAGAATATGGCCAGGTTCATATATGTGCATATATGTGGATAAATAGGAAATATATATCTCTATATAGCTTATGCAATTTATATTTCCATGTGCGTCAGCTAGGTTGGGAGGAAACAGGGGGTGCACAGCCAAAAAGGTTTGTGAACCGCTGTGACTAAGACAGCTATAGGACAAAAGTAAACACATTACATAACAAAACCTTACCTTTTATATTTAAGTTAAATTATTGACTTTTTCGTTTCGTTTTATTAAATTATTGTCTGATTCTATTCTTGCATTATTGTAACACGGCCGGTATTCGGCTGGTCTTGCTCTAGCGCCATGCCAAAAAACAAAAAAACAAACAAATAAATTTAAAACAAAAATCCGTCCAGGTGCCCAAATCGCGGCGGTTTCATTCATATGGACATAAAGAATCAACTGACTGTGAGAAAACGCTAATGTTACTGCTGCCGAATTAGTTACATTCAGGCATCATGTGCCTGGAAAGTGAAAAGGTTACCCGCCACACCCCTGGCAAATAACAAACAACAATTCTCAGAGCTACAATGTATGTCCTGACTAATGTTGTACACTAGCTGCCTTTTATGAAGAAAGAACCTGGTCTATAATGGATTGCATTTTCATAGCGCTTTTCTATGCACTACGTGCCTACTCAAAGCGCTTACAATGGTCCATTCATTCATATACATTGGGAGGTGAAGCGGCGAACAGTCGACACCAGCGTCCTCACTTCCCACATTCAATGGTGGCAATCACTGGAGGCAACGCGGGGTTCAGTGTCTTGCCTAAGGACACTTCGACATGTAGAGTAGACAGGAGGAGCCGGGATTCGAACCACCGACCCACGGCTCATTGGACAACCTGCTCTACCTCCTGAGCCACAGCCGCCCCTAGAGCTAGAGTCCTCCCCTGACTGTCTGCTCTGCTGCAGGCCACGGCTGCTGCTTTGAGCTCCCGTACTGGAGCTCAAGCTGCGGAACCACAAGACTCTTATTAATAGGCCTATACCTTTGAGTAATTACAACTCCCAGATGAATATAGTGAATACGATGTAATTATACTAGTAATAATAGGTATAATATGCTGTTGTTTAGGCAGACGAGGAAGACGCTGGGAACACTGGTGGTGCAGAGTGCTTGGGCACCCGATAAAAAGCGTTCCAAGTCGAAATGTCGATATATAAGCGTTCTGTTCGGCCTGAGAATGCATTATGATCGGCGGATTAGAGCGGCCGCTATACGGTCGCATCTTGGTCATTTCTCATACGGTTTATTGTAAAAAGATTGTTTTAGAGGCACCTATAGACAGTACATGTGAACGCTATGCCGTACTGTGCAGAGAACAACAATATGCAGCAGAGGATTGCAAACAGCAGCAGCAGTGGCTGTTTGCTGTGAGGCATGAAAGGCGTGAAGAAGACTGAAGAGGAGAGCTAGGACCTGAGGGAACGTCTCCTACTGAAAAGAAGTGACAGCAGGTGATCAACTATAGTGCACACACGGCTCGGCGCCAACAGCATGACAAAGATCAAATGTGTGGGAGTGTGCACGCACGCACGCACGCACGCACGCACGCACGCACGCACGCACGCATGCACGCACGCACGCATGCACGCACGCACGCACGCACGCACGCACGCACGCACGCACGCACGCACGCACGCACGCACGCACGCACGCACGCACGTGTTCAGAGAGAGAGAGTTGTCGAGGTGATAGGAGCTGTAGATGAGCCCATACTGTGGATGTGTCAGAATCTCCCTACTGATCTCCTCCATAAACACACACACACACACACACAGCCTGAAGCCGGCTCTATTAAAACCTGTGGCCTGCTTCGATCGATATCTCACTCTTTGTGTGTGCGTGTGCGTGTGTGTGTGTGTGTGTGTCACACCACACTGAGATAATGAAAGGAAAAGGCAGAGAAGGGGGAAAAAGAGCAACGAGTGTGCATTCTTGTGTGCGTTAGTGACCTCTGTGTGTGTGTGTGTGTGTGTGTGACGTGTGTGCGTGCGTGCGTGCACGTGTGTGTGCGTGCGCGCGTGTGTGCTCGCAGCCGCGCACGCGTGTGTGCGCGTGCATGCGTGTGTGTGTGTGTGCGTGCGCCTGGGCAGTGCAGCAGAAGGGGGCTGCAGGGTGATGCATACTGTCTGCATGTGTGTAGATAGCCATATGTGTAGTCTATATGTGAACATGCCCTATATTTGGCATTTATATTTTGTATATCTGAAACCTATGGGTCATGTTGTTGCCTGATGAAGGCAACGTGGACAACTGAGGCACTGGTTTCTTCTCAATAAAGCTACTTGGTTACGTGGTTATGTGTTTTGTGTACTGGTACATAATAGCAAAATTAATTTGTTCTGGTTCCTCAGATAATAATAATAATAATAATAAAGTACAGTAAAATCTGAAATAAGACATTGATGGAGCCCCGTTTACCGGCACCCCGCTGATACAGGTGTCCATTTTGTAGTTGTTTTTTTACATTCAGGATTTTTACAAAATAGTGAAAGAAAAAACACGTCTCATCTGCCAGTAGACTTGGGTGAGTTGCTGGAGCCAAAGGGAAACCAAATGAACAAACAAAAGGGCAGCCTTTGCATATCTCAGCTGTCGCAAAGAAACTACAAAATGTTCATTTTTCAGGAAATGAAGAAAACCTTAATTTCTTATAACAAAGCAATAATGCCTCATCATGAGAGGGGGAGAGGTGGTGGAGTTAGCTGTTTTAGCAGACAGTTTGAGGGTCCAATGGAGTCAAGAGGTTTTGTCCGAAGCGCTTTTTAATACTTTCCATTGTGGAACACACAGACATAAAGTGTGTTCAATAGCACTGATTTATGCAAAAAATAATAATCAAAAACCTCACAAATTGAGTTACAGGTATGTGGTTTCCTCCCGACAGCAACGATATCCCAAACTGTGAACTGAAATCTGATATTTAAATTGTTTCTATAGCAAGCTTTCGGTCTTAGACCTCCTTCAGGCATCATTTTACAGTGAAGTGTACAGTCCAAAATGGGGACAGAAAGAAAGGAGAGTGGAGATATAGGGGGAGGGGGTTCCCCGTTTCCCTTTTCTCTCTATCTCCTGTAGCAGACTCTTATCCACTCTCTGCTGTAGCAGACTCCTATCCACTCACATCTTCATAATCACATGGATCTATATTTATCCCAGCAGCAGCATCTCACATGGCTCACTCACACGTCTCACGTGCTACAAAGCAACACACACACACACGCACGCACGCACGCACGCACGCACGCACGCACGCACGCACGCACGCACACTGTATATACAGTGAAGTACACACATCCTCCCCTGAACTGCAAACCTGCAGAGTGTGCACGCACACCCACACCCACACACACACACACACACAGCAGACCTATCTGTAACTATAGGTGGACTAAGGAGATTATATACTGCATGGGTGATTGTCACACACAATGGGGGATTCACCACACCAGTGATAAGCGGCATGGAATAGAGCGTTCCATCATTATTACTGATGTGCACACAGAACATCACTGAGCCTCAGTGAGCTGTTTTTTTTTTGCCAACACGGCATCTGCAGGTTGCACACCAATAATGGAGGGAGACGTAGAGGCATCATTTATACTTATAGCTGGGTCTGAATTCGTCCAAAATCAACAAGATTGTGCACTTGGTGACAAGTTTTTGATTTTTGGTATGATGGTAGGTATGGTTATAAGGTTTTCAAAAACCATCGCAAACGAGTTGGGAGCGCCCCCTAGTGGCCTGTTTGCAATGAATCTAATATTAAATGGGTCAGTATATGGCTAAAAATCTAAATAATTGATAAAAGAGATTTTCCAATGGATTCTATTAGTATTGGGTGTGATAAATAACATACTAAAAAATTAGGAAAAAATAACTTCTGGAAAGGCATCATTTTCAAGATGGCGTCCACGATGGCTGCCAGGAGCTTAAAATGCCTATAAACTGGGATTTAATACATACAAAATCATAACAATTATGCACTTGGTGACAAGTTTTAGATATTTGGCATGATGTTAGGTATGGGCATAATGTTTTCAAAAACCATCGCAAACAAGTTGGGTTCGCCCCCTAGTGGTCTGTTTGCAATGAATCCAATGCTGGCCTATTTAACATTGGATTCATTGCAAACAGACCACTAGGGGGCGAGCCCAACTCGTTTGCGATGGTTTTTGAAAACCTCATGCCCATACCTAACACCATGCCAAAAATCTAAAACTTGTCACCAAGTGCATAATTGTTATGATTTTTTATGTATTAAATCCCAGTTTATAGGCATTTTAAGCTTACCGAGGCCACCGTGGACGCCATCTTGAAAATGATGCCTTTCCAGAAGTTATTTTCACCCACAATGTTTATATGTTATTTAGCATACCCAATACTAATAGAATCCATTGGAAAATCTATTTTATCAATTATTATAATTTTTTTTTACATATTTAATCCAAGCTTTATAGGCATTTTGCAGCTATTGTGGACGCAATCTTGAAAATTATGCCTTTCCAGAAGTTATTTTTTCCTACATTTTTAGTATGTTATTTAGCACACCCAATACTAATAGAATCCATTGATTTTTTTCTTTTATCCATTATTATGGTTTTTAACCATATACTGGCCCATTTAATATTAGATTAATTTCAAACGGACCACTAGGGGGCGAGCCCAACTCGTTTGCGATGGTTTTTGAAAACCTTATGCCCATCCCTAACACCATACCAAAAATCAAGAACTTGTCACCAAGTGCATAATTGTTATGATTTTTTATGTATAAAATCCCAGTTTATAGGCATTTTAAGCTCCCGGCAGCCATCGTGGACGCCATCTTGAAAATGATGCCTTTCCAGAAGTTATTTTTTCCTAATTTTTTAGTATGTTATTTAGCACACCCAATACTAATAGAATCCATTGGAAAATGTCTTTTATCAATTATTTTGATTTATAACCATATACTGACCCATTTAATATTAGATTCATTGCAAACGGACCACTAGGGGGCGCTCCCAACTTGTTTGCGATGGTTTTTGAAAACCTTATAACCATACCTACCACCATACCAAAAATCAAAAACTTGTCACCAAGTGCATGATTTTAACGAATTCAGACCCAGCTATTATAGCTGTTTTCTGTGAGTGATGTGGTCGCGTGGAAAAGTATAAATGAGACATAGTGGAGTGTCGCTGGCATGTGCTGACACGTCGAAGACATCTTGGATTGTGGAATTAGTCCCGATTCTTGACCACGCCATTCAAAAATACTATAGGCTATAGGCTGTGGCTCAGGAGGTAGAGCAGGTCGTCCAATGATCCATGGGTCGGCGGTTCGAATCCCGGCTCCTCCTGTCTACATGTCGAAGTGTCCTTGGGCAAGACACTGAACCCCAAATTGCTCCTGATGTGCTGGTTGGTATACCTTGCATGGCTTCCGCCGCAATCGGTGTATGAATGTGTGTGTAAATGGGTGAATGTAATGCACAGCGCCTTGGATAAAGGCGCTATATAAATGCACCATTTACCATTTAGCATAGAGCCTATTAGTTCCTATAAGGGCACTAAACTGAACACAAGCTGCAGGCCAGGACGAACAAGCAAGGACCACCAACAAGCAAGGTCGAGCTGGTTTTCTCGGGGCGGACCTGGCAAAAGGGAGTCCTCTTCAGTAGCTAGGAGTCCTCTTCAGTAGCTAGGAGTCCTCTTCAGTAGCTAGGAGTCCTCTTCAGTAGCTAGGAGTCCTCTTCAGTAGCTAGTCCTCTTCAGTAGCTAGTCCTCTTCAGTAGCTAGGAGTCCTCTTCAGTAGCTAGTCCTCTTCAGTAGCTAGGAGTCCTCTTCAGTAGCTAGGAGTCCTCTTCAGTAGCTAGGAGTCCTCTTCAGTAGCTAATGATATGTGCTTATTTTTTGGCTATCCACAGAATGTACCCTTTATTCTAAAGCGGTGGTTTTCAACCATGTGGTCCGGAGACCACCAGTGGGCCTTGAGGGGGTTCCAGGTGGTCCCCAGCTAAATGATGGACAGTTGCTAACCAAATGGACCCTTATAGATCTTTAACTCTTGAGAGCCTTATAGATCTTTAACTCTTGAGAACCTTAAATTATGGTTAAACATCTCCACTACTCCACTACATCTCCACTACAGCATGGAATTGTGGACAAAACCTTCCAACGACAACAAAATATTCGTTAGTTTTGGATCCGAGAGGCTAAATCTCATCTCAAATGGTGGTCCGTGGCTCAAATACCCAATAGATATCGGGCCTTGATATGAAAAGGGTTGAAAGCCACTGTTCTAAAGGGGATACATTACATCCCTTACTATTTATTTGCTCCTGCACTAGGCCTGCCAGATGTGTCTCGTTCAGTGTTTGAGGCACTCATAGACTAGACTTCAGAGAGACTATAAAATGCCTGGAGGCACGATTAAAAAAACACAACCCGAACATTAAGACCGGATCAATCAATTCCAGGAACTCCTACTCTTCTGAAAAACCTCCTGCAATATCACCACGCGATGATCCATCTAATTAGAAAAGCAGACTCTTTGCCTCCAGAATTTATTAGGTTGAGCAAGTGCAGCGAATCTGCAGGGCGGATGTCTTTTTTATTTTTTTATTGGTATTTTCATTTTGTCATTTACCTCTTGGGGAAAATAATTACTATGCTTATTATGAGGTGGTGTCTATGTGTAATCTGTGTGTGTGTGTGTGTGTGTGTGTGTGTAAATGGTAAATGGTGCATTTATATAGCGCCTTTATCCAAGGCGCTTTACATAGATTGTGCATTACATTCACCCATTTACACACACATTCATACACCGATTGCGGCGGAAGCCATGCAAGGTATACCAACCAGCACATCAGGAGCAATTTGGGGTTCAGTGTCTTGCCCAAGGACACTTCGCCGGGATTCAAACCGCCGACCCATGGATCATTGGACGACCTGCTCTTCCTCCTGAGCCACAGTCGCCCCGTGTGTGTGTGTGTGTGTGTGTGTGTGTGTGGGGGGGGGGGTCGGGGGGGGGGGGTGGGGGGGGTGGGGGGGGGGAGTCTGTTTTCAAAAAGAAAAGAGGGCGAGAGAGCAAGAAAGACGAAAAACCAAGAAAGCAACAAACAAATAAAGAACAATCAATCAACACAGTGGAGAGAGGGAGCCAAACCGTGAAGACCGCCTCAGAGGCTATAAGATCAAACATCCGCTCTGAACTAGGCTATGGGAAAGTGAGACACACACAGAGACACGCACGTATACACACACACACACACACACACACACACACACACACACACACACACACACACACACACACACACACACACACACACACACACACACACACACACACACACACACACACACACACACACACACACACACACACACGCACATGAGCATAAAGAATGGGAGCACCTGACGATACCATATAAAGCCTCTCTCTCATCACATTGCCGCGCACGTGAGGCGACGTCCTATTAGGCCGCATGCGGTGTCGAATAAATCCTGCTGTAATAATAATAATAATAATACATGGCCGTTTGGAATATTGTCAGAACTAATCTCCATCACTCCCATGGGGGGGATTGTGTTTGAAGCTGCATCGCACATACACAGTAAACATCAGTAACTTGTTCCGGAGGCGTTTGTGCTTCATTAGGCGTAGCGGAGGAACAGATGCAAGTGAACGTATAAGGCAGTGGTTCCCAAAGTGGGGTCCGGGGACCCCCAGGGGTCCTTGAGGGAGTTCCAGTGGGTCCCCAGCTAAATGATATAGTTTGGAACCAAATGGACCCTCATGGGTCTGTAACTCAGAGAGTGTACAAATGGAACCAAATGGAGTACACTCTCAGAGTTAAATTAACATTGATTTTACAATATAAATTGGGGGTCCCAGAAATAGATATGCCATTAAATGGGGGTCCGTAGACTAATGCATGTCAAACTGGGGGTCCTTAAAATTAAATGGGTTGAGAATCCCTGGCATATCCTTTCAAATGGGGGTCCGCGGGCTAATTAGTGTGAATTTGGGGGTCCTTGAGGTGAAAAGGTTAGGGAACCAGTGGCATAAGGAACACGTGTGGACTGGCTGGCAGCAGCAGCTTGAACACGTGCCAACAGGAGGGACCCTTAGTTCCCTCATGGACCCGCTACGGCTGATCACTACCTATCAATACTGGCCACTCCTTCAAGCTGTCGCCCTGGTATTTTTTTTTAGATAGACATGCTGTGCGCAGATGTCCCGCTCAGACAAAAACCTGCAAAGTACCTTCTGCCCCTCTTCACTGTGATCGCCTGTTTAAGAGATCAATGGGAAACAAACTGGGGACGGAAGTGTACAGGCCCTCTGGAGGAAAGGGGCTTCTACGTATATTCCCACGGGGGTGGAAGCACTGATGAGACAGACAGATGGCCAAGTGTCTCTCACACTGTGGTGGAGCCACAATGGCCACCCAGCAGGAGCCCCGTGTCCCTCTTAAAACAACCACAAGGAGATCCTTTGATCCCTCCATTCGCATTCTTCTTCCCGTTGACATCGATGGCTTTTTGCCTAAATTGGCCCGTGATCATGTGCTGTATATGTTCGTATCTGTCAAGAGGAGCCGGGCTTCAAAGATCGTTACGCACAATGGGAGCACCTTCAATTAGTTCACTGGTTGTTGACAGGAGACCGCTCACTTGTGAAGTAAAATCCCCCCAACCCCTCCCCCTCCCCCTAGTTTAGCTCGCCGGTCAATATGTCAATGGGGAGTTCATCTATGCTCATTTATTGACACATTGTTTTGCCAGTAGGATGGCAGGCACAAGTGGACGCTCTTATCCCCAAAGGGAGACGACGAGAGAAAGAGTGACGCAGAGTCTGGTCAATAGTGTTGACCCGGACATGAGGAGAGGGCAGAGAGAGGGAGGGATGACGCGCACACACGCACGCACGCACACACACACACACACACACACACACACACACACACACACACACACACACACACACACACACACACACACACACACACACACACACACACACACACACACACACACACTAATGTGACTGAATGGAAGACAGCAAGGGGAAGAATGCGCGATGGGAAGAAGGAAAGGGAAGTGGAAGGACGGAGAGGTGGAGGTGACGCCATGACGAGGGTATAGAGAGCGTACGGGGAAATAGTCTAGTAGCCAGAATGTCATTGGGCTAAAAACGGCCATTGCCGTCATCATCAGTTTTGCAAAACTAATGCTTGGAATGGATTCAGCATCATGAAAACCCCCTAGTTTGACATGTCACATGCAAAAGAAATTTTGAATATTTGCCTTCTATAGGTTGTTAATGGTATATGGTCACAGATTATGCCAATTATGAAAATTGCTCAACATATGCAAGTTAGCATCCGGCAGTTTCTACATGCTGGGGACCCATACTCAACATTTCTAACATAAAACCTTGGTGTACTCAACATGTCCGGGTTCACAATGGGGCTCTATGGGCTGGCTACTAGACTAAAAATATAAGCATAGACAGGGATAGGCTGAAAGGAGAGAGACAAGGGCAGAGGGAACATGGGGCACGGGTTCGGAGGATCAGAAATGGGTAGACAATAGAAGGTGATATGGTGCTGTTGCCGGGCGGAACAGAATAGTGTGTGTGTGTGTGTGTGTGTGTGTGTGTGCGCGTGTGCATGCGTGCGTGTGTGCGTATCTGCAGAACGGGGATTGCGATAGGCTGCATGTAGAGGTTACTGTGGCTGCGAATGGATCTCCAGTCTATTGTGGAGACAGAAAAACAATGCGTTGCCTCTGACATCATCATTCTAAAGTGTACATATAGAGCTCAACATGATGCTTTTAGCGAAAGCTAAAATGACCCACCGCTAGGTTATACACAGTAAGTGCATGCATTCCCGCCACGGTGAACAAAGCTCCAGGCAGGGATTTCAGCATCCTATCCTGTCCTTGGCCATTCACAGAGCCGTACAGGGAGGCATACACAGAAGAACTTTTAAAATACAACTTTCAATTTTTTTATTCTGAGGACTAGTAAACTAAGGACCCAGCATGTAACCAAACGGCCCCTCCGTGTGGTTACATCTGTACCCTGTAACTGTTTGGTAAAATGCTCTTAAAATAGGAAAGTACATTTTCATTACATTACATTACAGTCATTTAGCCCAAAGCGACTTACAATAAGTGTATTCAACATAGGTAGGGAACAAAAACTACTAGTCACCAGAAGTCTTTAGTGCATTTTCTGCAAAAACAAGCAACCAAGAGTATACCTAGCGCTAAGGTAAAAGTGCAATATATCAGCTACCTATTTCCTTAAACAGATGAGACAAAATAGCTAAATCAGATGAGCATGAGCTAAAACAATTAAGTGTATCGACTAAACAAGATCCAATAAACAATACAACAATAGAAAACAAGCGTTCGTACAACTAGTTAACAACAAGTAGGTCAGGCAGAGAGGAAGGGTAGTGTTTCCTGAAGAGGTGGGTTTTCAACCTGCGGCGAAATATGGGCAGTGACTCTGCTGTCCTAACATCAGTGGGAAGTTCATTCCACCACTGTGGGGCCAGAACAGAAAAGAGTCGTGACCGTGTGGATCGGCCAGAAGGACCCTTGAGTGACGAGGCAATCAGTCGCCCCGAGGTGGCAGACCGAAGTGGTCGGGCAGGGGTGTAGGCATCGACCATAGCCCGGAGGTAGGAAGGAGCTGTTCCTTTCACTGCCCTATAGGCTAACACCAGGGTTTTGAACTGGATGCGAGCCGCTAAGGGGAGCCAGTGTAGAGAACGGAGAAGGATGGTTGTGTGGGAGAACTTGGGGCGGTTGAACACCAGACGAGCCGCAGCTTTCTGAACAAGCTCCAGAGGTCTGATGGCAGATGCCGGAGCACCAGCAAGGAGGGAGTTGCAGTAGTCCAGGCGGGAGATGACGAGAGCCTGGATGAGCACCTGGGCTGCCTTCTCCGTGAGGAAGGGGCGAATCCTCCTGATGTTGTAGAGGAGGAATCTGCAGGACCTTGTCACTGATGCGATGTTTGCCGAGAACGTCAGTTGATCGTCCAGGGTCACACCCAGATTCTTCGCAGTCCGAGTTGAGGTCACCACAGCATTATCAATGGTGATGGCCATGTCTCGGTGCGGACAGCCCTTCCCCGGGAGGAACATCAGCTCGGTCTTGTCCAGGTTGAGCTTCAGGTGGTTTGTCGACATCCACGCCGAGATGTCAGCCAGACAAGCAGCAATGCGTGCCTCCACTTGGGTATCAGAGGGGGGGAATGAGAGGATCAGCTGGGTGTCATCGGCATAGCAGTGGTAGGAAAAGCCATGGGAGTGGATGACAGCACCCAGAGATGTAGTGTAGAGAGAGAAAAGAAGAGGACCCAGAACCGAGCCTTGGGGAACCCCAGTTGTGAGCCTGTGTGGTTCTGACACAGACCCTCTCAGCATCACCTGGTAGGAGCGACCCGTCAGGTAGGATGCAAACAGGGAGAGTGCAGAGCCTGAGACACCCATACCCTCGAGGGTGGAGAGGAGGATCAGATGGTTCACCCACATTATTAACCCACATTATTAACCCATTAAAGCACATGTCACTGATGTGCGATGATAAGTATTTTGATGTATTACCATGTATTCGTTCTTACTTTATTGTAAATCGCTCTGGATTAACCCATTTTGGGCGGGAACCCCTTTTGGTGTTAGCATTATGTTATGCTTTAGCTATTGAAAAATAGCAGATCTACAAGCTCATAGCGTGCCACCGAGTGGCGCGCTACGAGCTTGTAGGTCTGCTATTTTTGAAAAATGAGGTCAGGATGTAGAAGACATTTTTGCCTATATGTCTTTTGCCAAGAGTTGCCTAAATTGTAAAGCGTAAACACCACCTGCCCCTAACCCATAGACCTGAGGACGATTCTACTAATGTCCTCTAAATCCTGACAGTTTTCTGAAAAACCCATGTTTCTATGTCAGTCATTCTCAAACTATTTCATGTCATGGACCCCCCAAGATTATTATGTAATTGGCTGCCGACCCCCATCTGAAAATACGTTGTTCCAGGGACCTCCCAGAAGCAAAGATTAGAGTTCGCTCTGAAAGAATATATATTCAAAGATTTGCACTACACATTTTCATGATTTTTCAAAAAATAGCAGACCTACAAGCTCGTAGCGTGGCACTCGGTGCCGCGCTATGAGCTTGTAGATCTGCTATTTTTCAATAGCTAAAATGCTTAAACACCAAAATGGGTTTCCGCCCAAAATGCCCCTAAACGCCCCGTTTGGGGCATGAGGGCTGTTTGGCAGAGAGCTCTGCAGTGATATTGGGGCGGAGCGGGCACGGAGGAGGGGAGAGGAAAACTAGGTCATAGCAGCAGTCCCTACGTTCTGCTCACGTTCGCCATCGTTCGCTCACACATGAGCAGTTATACCCGCTTACTACAATGGAACACTCTCAAATAATTCACTATGCACATTCTTCAATCTCTCTCACCGTTCTCACGCACGTGCACACTCAAACGCACACAGACACGCGCACGCACCTACACACACACGCACGCTCAGACATTAGCGTGCCCCCCCCCCCCGTCCATCAGTTCACCCAGCATCCCTCCAGGCTGTAGTGCTGTGCCAATGAGATGAGCAGAACTCCCCACTGCCCCACATTACGTGTGTGTGTGTGTGTGTGTGTGTGTGTGTGTGTGTGTGTGTGTGTGTGTGTGTGTGTGTGTGTGTGAGCGTGCGTGCGTGCGTGCGAGAGAGAGAGCGTGATGTTGAGATGGTGGAACGACGACAGACTGTGTAAATATTTATTGCTTGCGTGTGCGTGGCTGATTGAAATCACTTGCAGCCGTTGTGTTGGTGTGAAGGGCTTGACGAACTTCATTACGGGCAGGCGTTGTACACCGAGCATACGGCACTAGCAGATCTACAAGCTCACGGAGCTTTATAGCATAAGTGTAAATCCTGCTTGAGGCTGTGTGTGTGTGTGTGCGTGTGTGTGAGAACTGTGAAAATAATGTTGGCACATGTACGTGCGTCAACCGCAGTCTGCATGTGCTGCACACATGCATGCAGGAAAATTCCGTATACCAACATGTGTTCAGTGAATATTGCATAACATCTCTGCAATTAGAACAGAACTAATACACTATTCTCTTCTTTTACTTAAGGCCCTTGGATGTTTTTGTGTTCAGAGGCGTTCTGATAAATTTACTGTAGCACGGAAAAACCTCTGATATTGATTCAAAATGTTCACGTATATTTCTCTCTCTCTCTCTCTCTCCTATATGTACAGTATACACGTGCAGTTATTTATTTATAGCTTTGTCTTGGTGTCTCTTCATCCATCTGTCTGTGTCTGTCTTGCGCTCTATCTTTGATTCTTTCAATGTGTCTCTCTCTCTCTCCGTCTCCACGCAGTCTGGAGGACAGAGATGTGAGATTGTTATGTTTTCTGTCTGCGGGGGTTATTCATGGAACCACGCAGCAGACAAACGTGGCTTAAAACCGCGTTGCCATGGGAACTGCATCCGCAGCGCACACTGGTAAAAGAAGGGAGGAGAGAGAGAGAGAGAGAGATAGAAAGAGATGGAGCGGAGAGGGGGGGGGGGGGGGGGTTAGTAAAAGACAGAGAGGGTGAAAGTGGAGGGAGGAAAGGAGAAAGGGCGGGAGGGAAGGAGAGAAGGAGACGAGCCCACTCTCCATCCTCCGCCGGAAACATTTGATTCAGCAGAATGGGTGACCTTGACAGGCGAGACAAAGGCAGTATGGCTCCCCCCCTTCTCTCTCTCTCACTCCTTAATCGTTCTCTCTCTCCCATTTCTTCCCCATGTCTTTCCATTCTCTCCCTCCGCACACCATATCTTGCCATTGTGTAACCGCGACAGTGTCCCCTTCTTCGACGACACAGCGAGTAAGTGCAGTGCGGCATATTTGTGCACTGCGTGCACATTTGAACGCTCATTCGCGCGTATCTGTGCATTAAGTTCAGAGGGTGTCGTTAATTAAAGACAGAGACCGGGCGATGATTCTCATCTCTCCGATCTGCTCCTTTTTCACCAGCATCCTTGTTAAAGGGGGATGAAAGCTTGGCGGTCTGAGCCATTTCTAGATGGTGCCGTTTGGCAGTCAAAGAGTTAATGGCTGCAGAGTTCAATTTCAACACAGTAATTTTACACATGCAATAACAGAAATGTATGTCAATTTTTATAATGGTGATATAGTATGTTATCATGTATTAGTACTATATGATTACACTGTAGCGTTATACCTGCCCAGGCAGGGACTATATGTCATATTTTGCATTAGCTATAACCCCTGATACATTTACATTGATAATGTGAACTGTCCTTGTAAAATAGGCCAAATAAACATACAAATAAATATCCCCATGCATCAGCATAATTAATGCACTGATTGTAGAACCACTATGCTACAGAACGTCTGTAAAAACACATTTAAAACACCAGCATATAATTCTCACCATAAGGTCATTTATATATATGTTTTTATTTGAGCAGTAATGTTAGCTGTAACTGAGCTGAATGAAAAAAGGCTGCTAGCCATTAGCCTACATTATTATTTGGGCCAAAATCCCTTGCCAGCTAGCAATTTATCTTTTTCAGTTTTTCGATAGGAATTTCACTTTGAAACCAGTATCTCAGTTTGTGGACACGGTGTGGGACTGTCGGTGCATGCGGGGTTACACCACATTGGACACGGTGTGGGACTGTCTGTGCATGCGGGATTACACCGCACATTGGACACGGTGTGGGACTGTCGGTGCGGGGTTACACCACATTTGGTTACTTTTACTTGACAGACTTCCTAAAGATCTTGTGGAGTCAAAAGTAAAATATTTGTCTTTGAAATGTAGTAGAGCGCAAGTCATACGTTTCCAGGCACAGGAATGCACGGAGAACACAAGTGTTAGTCGGCAACCTCGCTGAAGTGAGAGAGGACTTGCATAGACTGATGGGACTGAAGTGAGAGAGGACTTGCATAGACTGATGGGACTGAAGTGAGAGAGGACTTGCATAGACTGATGGGACTGAAGTGAGAGAGGACTTGCATAGACTGATGGGACTGAAGTGAGAGAGGACTTGCATAGACTGATGGGACTGAAGTGAGAGAGGACTTGCATAGACTGATGGGACTTTTATTTTGAAGTGAGAGAGGACTTGCATAGACTGATGGGACTTTTATTTTGAAGTGAGAGAGGACTTGCATAGACTGATGGGACTTTTATTCTGAAGTGAGAGAGGACTTGCATCGACTGATGGGACTTTTATTTTGCATTCTAACCATCCCTCTCTGAACCTCGCGGAGTCACGTTCACCCTCACCTCTTCTTCATTCCTTTTTCCAAACACCTAAATATTCTCTCTCTCTCTCTCTCTCTCTCTCTCTCTCTCTCTCTCTCTCTCTCTCTCTCTCTCTCTCTCTCTCTCTCTCTCTCTCTCTCTCTCTCTCTCTCTCTCTCTCTCTCTCTCTCTCTCTCTCTCTCTCTCTCTCTCTCTCTCTCTCTCTCTCTCTCTCCACCACCTCCCCTCTGTGCGCTCCCCCTCTCATCCCCATTTCCAAGCACCTGGGGCCTGTCACTTTTTGACAGTCCTCTCTTTCTGTCAGCCAAGTTCCAGGCTTTCGTCTCCCCTCCGCCACTCGCAGCATTTTCTGCACTCCCTCCCATTCTGTGTGTACAGCCTACTGTTGTTGTGGCCCAGATTAGCCAGGCTGACATTAACTGTAAAGGAGGAAATGATGACCAGATATAGATAGATAGATAGATAGATAGATAGATAGATATAGGGGATACAAGGGGCGGCGGTGGCTTAGGGGTAGAGTGGCCGGATGGTAACCGCAAGGTTGCCAGTTCGAACCCAGGCTCCCCCAGAGTTAGTGTCGAAGTGTCCTTGAGCAAGACACTGAACCCCTAATTGCTCCTGATGTGCTGGTTGGTGCCTTGCATGGTTTCCGCCGCCATCGGTGTATGAATGTGTGTGTGAATGGGTGAATGTAATGCACAATCTATGTAAAGCGCCTTGGATAAAGGCGCTATATAAATGCACCACTTACCATATAGTATATATATAAGGTAAAGAGAGAGAGAGAGAGAGAGAGAGAGAGAGAGAGAGAGAAGAGAAAAATGGGGGGATAGAGGGAATAACATCTTTCTCGTCATTAATAAGCTTCCCCTTGGAGCACAATAGGGAGATGACGGAGAGAGAGAGAGAGAGAGAGAGAGAGAGAGAGAGAGAGAGAGAGAGAGGGGGGGGGGGGGGGGGGGGGGGGGGGGGGGTATGCTGTGGAGAGAAAGAAAGTGAGAAAGAGAGAACCGTACTGATCAAAGAGTCATACCAGATGAGAGAGAAAGGGGAGATAAGGGGCTCCTTCCATTAGCGACCCCTTTCTCACCGTCACCGTCTCTCCGTCTCTCCATTATCAGTCAACTGTCTGAGTGGTTTTTCATTAGTCACCGGTTTAGACATTGAGTCAAGCGTTCAGCTAAAAGAGAGCCGTCGCCACAGAAACCCCGTCTTTTTTTTTTCTCCTGAGAAAGCAAATCCCAAGCAGCTTATTTATACACAATGCATCGGCCGCAGTGACACGACCACAGAGGAGAGATCCTCTGTGTGCTGACAAGCATCCGTCGCATACACAAACATGTACTGTATACAGTACCTGCTGTACAGTATATGAGGTCACTCTGCACACACAGGGTTGTGGTCTGCTTGTGCTATAGTGCAAACTATAGGGTTGTCCCGATCTGATCCCGCGATCAGAAATCGGGGCTGATCACATCGTTTTTAAATTATCGGAATCGGATCGGGAGCAAAAAAACGTGATCGGGACAATCCATAGTATCAATATTATATCCATATCATGATATTAGACTAGATATTGTCTGTGATTTTGGATATTGTACTGTTGTGATATGACAAGGCTTAAGTGTTTAATAAAAATATAAATATCGGATCGGCAAAAATCGAATACTCGAAATCAAATGATGATATAATACAAATAACAAAGTACACTAATCCGTGGACTTAGCGCCCTCTAGCGATATTGTGGTCAGACTTCGGTGCTCCATAGGTCGGAGAGACAGTGTAATGCCTCAGTAATATAGGATCATAGGTAAACCAAGAACCACGCACGCACGCAGGCACGCACGCAGGCACGCACGCTCATAAAGTACACTCATGTGGGATCACGGACACATATACGCATTCATGAATACAAAAAAACACACAGACACACACACTCGCATAAGTCGCATATGCAGTGCATGTTCATATGCAGTGCATGTTCATATGCAGTGCAACGCACGTGCACAACAGTCAAAGGTTGCAGGTTTTTATCAGAGGCGTACAGTTGCACCTCTGCCTGTGTGTGTGTGTGTGTGTGTGTGTGTGTGTGTGTGTGTGTGTGTGTGTGTGTGTGTGTGTGTGTGTGTGTGCGTGTGTGCGTGTGTGTGTGTGTGCGCGTGTGTGTGTGTGTGCATGCAAGTGGAATATGCAGGACTTCAGAGGACTGAAGTTCACCAGGGAGAATTAAGTCTGTGGATAAATTATTCAAGGGTAAGCTGTTTTATGAGTTGTACTCGGCTCAGCTCAGCGTGAACCAGAGGCTGCGGTGCGTGCACGCGTGCTCTGTGTGTGTGTGTGTGTGTGTGTCTGATGAGATGTGTGGTGTAAGCAATCACTGACAAATAACCTACCAGGCACAAGTGTAGCAAAGTAAATCTCTAAAGCCCGTTTGCTCTGTTAAGGTCACGACCTTGTGGCTGCGCCGTGCAACAGTCACAGTTAAAACGCTATTACCTTTACTGCGGTCACTGAGGCAGAGAGAGAGGCGCTCGTTTGTTTGGAATCCTCAGCTGACAGACTAAACGTAAGTGGTTGTCGTCGTAATGTCACTATAGAAGCACATTTTTGGATTATGACCAGGGACGTGCTGGCCATTGGGAAATTCGGGACAACTCCCGAACGGCCGGTCCAGTCCAGGCCGGTCTGGGCCAGCCTTTGGCCGCGCACCTAGGGGGCCTCCGCAACTCCACTTCCCGGGCTGAATTATGGGCCCACCATGTCCCTGATTATGACGGATGAATTACAGCAATGTTTCATAATGCACACAAGTTAACACAGAGAGGAGGCTGCGCTACAGGGAGCCACGATGCAACATAATTTAATCCAAACCAATGTTTGGACACTATCGTTTTCTTCAGGGTTTTAATACATGAGATGACACGCACGCACGCACGCACGCACGCACGCACGCACGCACGCACGCACGCACGCACGCACGCACGCACGCTCGCACGCATGCATGCACGCACAAAGAGAGAGAGAGAAAAGTGTGCTTTGCGCAACATACCAGAAAACTGTGAGAAGAGTTTCTGCCAGGGCAAAATGTTCTACATTACTGCCTGCAGGATTGGAACAAGATGAACCATGAAACTAGGCTGACTCCAGCCCTGAATCGCTAGTCACACCCATCAAAAAACATTCTGGCGATTCAATAATGAAGTGAAACAAAATGGAAATTCAGACTGTGAGTGTCTGCAGGCTACCATGAAACTATACACTGGAGCTATACATTACAGCGCTTTAGGACTTTGGGACATGTCTCTTTTTGGGAAGCACGGCTGTGCAACAGCGTCTTCCCCCGAGACACATTTCAAATAGCTCGCTCAAGGAGAACGAGGAGAGGTCAGACAGGCGAACTGAACACCAACATCGAGCATGCATTTCCAACTATTACAAAACTCATGGCTGTAATAATCGCTCGCCGTGTGATATAGGAGATCCTGCTGACGCTTCACAAATGCACTATCAAAGAGCCTCGATATCTTTTGAAGCACTTCACTTTTTTTGGAGTAGAAGTAAAGGTGCTGAAAATTGGAAATACTCCAGTAAAGTGAAGTGAGGGGTGCTCTTATTATCATACATCATCATATTACATCACATTACATTCCGTGCTCAGCCGTCCCCAGGGGTCCATGAGGGAGGGGGTTCCCGGGGGTCCCCAGGGGTCCATGAGGGAGGGGGTTCCCAGGTGTCCGGGGAGGGGGGGGGGGATCCCGGTGGTCCCCAGCTAATAGTTAGAGGTAACCAAACAGACCTTTACGGGGGTGTGAGCTAAAATAACACCGAGGACTTTAAGCTGTATGTGTATTACCATGTGAAGGTTCCCTAGCATCAGAGAACATGTGTATTACCATGTGAAGGTTCCCTAGCATCAGAGAACATTACTATAGCATGTGTATTACCATGTGAAGGTTCCCTAGCATCAGAGAACATGTGTATTACCATGTGAAGGTTCCCTAGCATCAGAGAACACTATAGCATGTGTATTACCATGTGAAGGTTCCCTAGCATCAGAGAACATTACTATAGCATGTGTATTACCATGTGAAGGTTCCCTAGCATCAGAGAACATGTGTATTACCATGTGAAGGTTCCCTAGCATCAGAGAACACTATAGCATGTGTATTACCATGTGAAGGTTCCCTAGCATCAGAGAACATGTGTATTACCATGTGAAGGTTCCCTAGCATCAGAGAACACTATAGCATGTGTATTACCATGTGAAGGTTCCCTAGCATCAGGGAACATTACTATAGCATGTGTATTACCATGTGAAGGTTCCCTAGCATCAGAGAACACTATAGCATGTGTATTACCATGTGAAGGTTCCCTAGCATCAGAGAACACTATAGCATGTGTATTACCATGTGAAGGTTCCCTAGCATCAGGGAACATTACTATAGCATGTGTATTACCATGTGAAGGTTCCCTAGCATCAGGGAACATTACTATAGCATGTGTATTACCATGTGAAGGTTCCCTGGCACCAGAGAACATGTGTATTACCATGTGAAGGTTCCCTAGCATCAGATAACATGTGTATTACCATGTGAAGGTTCCCTAGCATCAGAGAACATGTGTATTACCATGTGAAGGTTCCCTGGCATCAGAGAACATGTGTATTACCATGTG
>NC_136805.1:17828063-17831240 GCF_951216825.1 Electrona antarctica
AGTCATATTTAATCACTGTCCTTGCTTTCATAACACTGCATCTATCAAGTTCATAATGCTAAAACACCAGCACACCAGCACAGCATTTCTTTTGTCTCTTCAGTGGTGGATACAGGGTTGTGGTGCTATTGAAGCTATTCCCACTTGAGGACAGTATTTATTTTATCGCTCAGTGGTGAAATAAATGCTCTGATTGCTTTTCATCTCATGGTGATTGTGTTGCAAGATTATACTCCTTGTAAGTACTTTAAGCAGCCATCTCTAAGCACCTCACATTCATTCTCTTTCATCTTAGGTCATCTATTGATTTATATTGATTTGCAGTGTGTGACGTTTACGTAATATTTGGGGTGTGCCACGGCCTTGGTGGACTTATGAGGCTATGGAATATGAATCAAATGAAAGTTGTAATTATAACAACAAGATTACTAACTGTAGCTGAATTGAACTGAATAGAAAAAAAGGGAATATCCACAGAAGAAAGCTGAACCGAGTTGAAGCTTCTTTTTTTTCTTCTTTTACTGTAACCCCTTGTTATTTAAGTCACAGCAACACATTCGGTCCAGCATTGGCAATAGTGGATTTGCTGACTGTAGCTGAGTGAAAGTGGAGTTGGTTTAACCCCAGACGTGTGTAGCTTAACCCTAGTCTATGAACGCTACACATAACAGTCTGGAAATATGCCTCCTGATCCTGACAATCTGCTATTTGTTGCACAACATATAGCATATACAGTATAGGGTTTATGAGTTTAACCCATTTAGGATGGGAGCGCATCTGTGTCGCTTTAGCCTTTAACCACTTTAACCATTATTTTAAACTTTAGCTGTTGAAAAATAGCAGATCTACAAGCTCATAGCTATTTGTTTTTACATCGTGAAAACGTGTGCAAATCTGGTCCCTGGAACAACATATTTTCAGATGAGGGTCTGAATTTAGAAGACAGGATTTAGAAGACATTTAGTATAATCTGGTGCTCAGGTCTAACCCATTTAGAGGACGGGAGAGAAGCAGGAAGTGGCCTCGGTCACGTCCCGCAGCCATGGCAACCACGGTCAACAGATGTGGGCCGGTGCTATTTGGGCTGGGAGTTATCCCAGCGGGACACCATCCCACCGTCTGTTGTCTGTACCCACGGCGATAAGGAACAGCACCACTGTGAGGCTGAGTGGAATGTCTTCACAGTCACACTGGCTTATTTATGACTGTCTTTAGTGTTTATTTGACTCTGAATTCTCACCTCTGAGTTAAATTAACACCAGGGAGTTTAGAGTGTACCATACAAACAAACACACACACACACACACACATCAATCACACACATCAATTCACAAGACCCGCACGCACGCACGCCCAAACCACAGCCCAACACTATATCCCTCTCGCTTCCCAATCTCCCTTCCTATTACTTTCTATGACAAGCCCCTCCATCACCATAGTCCCTGTATCCCATTCCCATCGACCCCCCCCCCCCCCCCCCTCTCTCTCTCTCTCTCTCTCTCTAACTTAAGGTGTTGAATGACCTATCTCAAGTAGGTTTTGTGGAGAAGCAGTGCTCTGTTATGCACCACATGATCTGGAAGAAACTCCCAGAAAACTGAAAACTGTCTGCTGCAGCCTGCAACTCTAAATCACAGCAACAAAAATCTTTCTGTTTAATGATTTAGTTTTACTCTCTTATCTTTCTGTGTTCAATGAGAAATGTTCCTATCAGAGAGATAGGCGTTTCCTGTCTACAGGTGATAGGTGTCACCTAGTCTCGCGTAGCCAGACAACTACCGCTATTAGAATCCAATCTCTATAGGAACTATAGCCCCCATGAGCTGAGGCTGTGCACCCGATCCCCGCCTTATCAATCCATTGAATGGTCAAGTTGTCATGAATTGTCACCCATTCGTCTGGGCCCAGTAGGTCCCTACTGGCCTACCAGGAGATTCTGGTAGGCGCTGTCAGCCAGTTCTATCGTTGACACCATGTTAATGCCTGTGCTGTCACGTGAGGGTTAGGGTTAGGGTTAGGGGGCAGGTTAGGGTTAGGGTTAGGGGGTTAGGGGGTTAGGGTCAGGTTTAGGGTTAGGGTTAGGTTTAGGGTTAGGGTTAGGGTTAGGTTTAGGGTTAGGGTTAACCCTAACCCTAACCCTCACGTGACAGCACAGGCATTAACATGGTGTCAACGATAGAACTGGCTGACAGCGCCTACCAGAATCTCCTGGTAGGCCAGTAGGGACCTACTGGGCCCAGACGAATGGGTGACAATTCATGACAACTTGACCATTCAATGGATTGATAAGGTGGGGATCGGCTGGAGTAAGGAACTATAGCCCCATGAGCTGAGTAAGGAAGCTGCCATTTCCGTTCACGAAAATATATTTTAAAATATCTTTACATTTTATTTTTGTATTTTAAGCAACAAGCTAGATGATTTCTATTAGAATAAATTTGCGCTCCACTTCCGCTTTATCGCTTACGCATGATAGCTCTTCCGTTGGTCCAGACTGTAATAGGGCCTATTGTGTATTCTGCACAATAGGCACTTACTTTTAGTACTTTAAGTACCCCCCCTTATTGCCCTTGACGTTGACGTAATTGACGTAATGCAAAAAAAATAAAAATAAATTGGCATTCAAATATGTCGTCTAGAGATGCCAATACTTTCGTACATTCACTCAAGTACATTTTGAATTCCGTACTCTTTTTACTTGTAACGTAAATGTATTTCTATATTGCAGCATTGATACTTTTACTCAAGTAGAAACATGTGCGTACTCTTTATTCCCCCCACTGGTCCTTACCTCTTGAAGTGGCTGAGCAGCGTTCCGACCAGCTCCCCGATGCGGTTGTCGGCGGCGGGCACCATGCCCTGCAGACACACCACCAGGTCCCTGTTGTCCTTGGTGTGGAACACCACCAGCTGGTCCTTCCCCGGGGACACGCTCAGCCCCGTCACCTGCAGGGGGAACGGAACGCACCACTGTTATATTAACACACGGAGACACGCTCAGCCCCGTCACCTGCAGGGGGAACGGAACGCACCACTGAATATTTAGATTTAGTCTTCTGAAAAACCTTAGTCTTTTAGGCCCGACTCACACCTTCGCATCTAGCATACAACATTGATGCATGCTAGATGTATGAAAGGGTTTGTTTACATCTTGCCCCAATGCATTTCCAATGGAAG
>NC_136805.1:17831440-17836440 GCF_951216825.1 Electrona antarctica
CCTCGGGAGCCCGTGGAGTGCATTGTGTGCGCGCCGCGGCCAGAGGGCAGGCAGTCAGGTACACCCACTCAGCAGAATGTCACACCGAGACAAATCCTCCCTCCATCTCCGTCAGAACAAAACGCGGAAAGACAGGCCTCAACCCCGGAGCTATACGAGTTCCGCTTACCTGTGAAACGACGGCCACGACTTGCACTCCCCCTTTTTGGTGACGAGTGTCCCAGAATCGGGCTAAATTACAGCCCGGAGCCATGCTCTCTCCCCCCCTGTCAACCACCCACAGTTAATTACACAGAGCCGGGTTACATTTACATTTATATTAAAGGACTAATTGATTGGAATGAGAGTCGTTGTTCTAATGACTCGCGTAATGATAGATTATTTTACTTATCGCCGCTTTTGTGCGGAACGATCATTTGTTTCTGCAAATGTCACGTCAGCTGTGTGGCAGCGGATCTGACCGTCACACAGTGGATGAGCGACACAGATGCTACATGCTAAACGTGTAGCAGTAACAGTCGGCATGGTTGACGAGAGCATTTACAGGTCAACTCCACCGTCATGGGGATAGGGATTGAACATTCCTCCCATGTTATTCCCCGGACCCCTCTCAGAGTGGGGGTCCCCCACAGGTCTTTGAGGAGGTTCCAATCCAGGGGGTCCCCAGCAACATAAGGAACAGCTAAAACACTCAAGGCCTAGTTTATTTTCCAAAAATAGGCGAACTACAAGATCACCACACGTCGCGTTGTGAGCTTGTACATCTGCCATTTTGGAAAATGTGGACAAATCTTGACAAATTGTCTCTCATGGCGTTTGAATCTCTTCAAAACGGGGGTCAGCGGACCAATACAGTTGGAGGCCATCGATATTGTCCTTTTCTTTTTGCTGAGGTTTGCGTGATCTGCGCAAAAGGACAGTTAACCCATTTTGGGCGGGAACCCCTTTTGGTGTTTTAAACATTGTTATAATTTAGCTATTGAAAAATAGCAGATCTACAAGCTCATAGCGCGCCACCAAGTGGCGCGCTATGAGCTTGTAGGTCTGCTATTTTTGAAAAATCGTGAAAATATTTATTTCAGAAAACTGGAGGATTTAGAAGGATTTTTAAAATTTTTGAGGTCAGGCCTAAATGGGTCAAATAATAAGGGACAATATCGGTGGCACCCAACTGTAGGTCGTTGACATAAAAAAGTTTGAGGAGCGCGGCTTTAGGAAGCCACAGGTTGGTTACATAACGGTCGGCAGTAGAGATGAAGGGAAGGATAATGGGAATGAGAAGAGAGGAGGGTGACTAAATTGATCTAATATAATGAGGCAAGCTGTGTGACCTCTCTGGTTGTGAGGGCAACCAGTAGAGCCTGCTATGGATGTTTGTTGAGGGAAAAGGTCGGCTTTCATTAGACAGTCCGCTATAATTATATGTCACAAGAATTATTACGTGTCGTACACTGTTGATTCTAACCTAGGCTGGCCCATTTCTCAGAGTTAACCCATTTTGACCTGAGGACGTCTTCTAAATCCTGACAGTTTTCTGAAAAACCCTATGTTTCTATGTCAGTGGTGCTCAACCCTTTTCATGTCAAGGAACCCCAGAATTATCTGTATTTGGCCGCCGACCCCCATCTGAAAATATGTTGCTCCAGGCACTCCCTGGAAGCAAAGATTTGAGTTAAAAACACAGAATATATATTGAAAGATTTGCACCACATTTTCACGATTTTTCAAAAATAGCAGATCTACAAGCTCGTAGCGCGGCACTCGTTGCTCTATGCTATTTTTCAATAGCTAAAGTATGACATAATGCTAAAAACACCAAAATGGGTTCCCGCCCAGAATGTGTTAAAGGAACGCTCTGCATGGGTTTTAAAGTGTGAGTGAGAAAGGACAGGATGGATATATACAGTACAGTAGGTGAAATGAAAGTAAAAGGAGGTCAGGAGGACAAATGGACACACAAAACAGAGGAGAATGGATAGTGTATCACTCATTCAGGTACAAGTAGCAACATGTTGGTACGGCTGCCTAGAACACTACTCCAATGGGTGGTTGGATGGAAGGATAGAAGGAGAGATGGATGGATAGATGGATGGATGGATGGATGGATGGATGGATGGATGGATGGATGGATGGATAGAAGGAGGGATGGAAAAGACAACGTGGTGAGAAGGGTAACTGGAGGGGGATGACAATAAGCCTCACACTGGGCAGGCCGAGGGAAGAAGCTCACACATACTATAGGAGGAGGGCCGTCCACTCCACACACATGCCTGAACGCCACCACCAGACAGACATCAGCTGATCTGCCCTGCCCCGCTTCGTATCCATGACAACGCAGTCTCCAGGGAAGTTGGCATGACAACGGCGGAACCAGAGAAGAGCAAGAGAAAGAGAGAGAGAGAGAGGGAGTAGGGAGGGAGGTGGGGATGGGTGGAGCTGCATGGCAGGAATAGAACATGTCAGGGCGGAAAGGAGGATGTAAAATGAAATGGGGAAAATGGAGAAGAGAAACCTGTGAGAGAGGCGATCAGGAAGAAAAGGTGGCGATGGGGAACGGGCATGACTCCCCCCCCAATTCTTTAGCGGCATACTTTTTACTTTCTCAAGGGCGTGGAAGAGAAAAACGTTCCCTGCGGTCTTGCAGCACGGGCGTTAATTGCCACATAAATCCCCTGATTCGACAGCCGCTCCGCTCCACACCGGAACCGTGGAGGTACGGAGCACATCCATCAGGATGCCTTCGTCACCCTTTTGTTCCCCTAACGCAGCAGTAAATACTACACAGTGGGTGGAGGGGAGGGTGGGGAGGAGGCGGGTGCAGCCAGAGGGTTATCTATAGCTTATCGCCGCTAATCAACGACCAGCTAACTGCTCTTCACCTTCGCTTGACCTGCTGCTCATCGAACGCTTCGCACAGTCACGCCTACACCCACCCAGTCCCTGGGCTTGAACATCTGTGACTGTCACTGAACTACACGCCGGTGCACTGTACTGTACGATGCCACCTCGTTGCGTCCGTCTCGAGTAGTGTTCCCGGTCGGCATGCAGCCTGCCGAAAGAGCTTCCTGGCATGCCTTCTGCATGAGACTTAAGGTCCTTGCAGACTGCTGCGTTTTTTTCCTGAAAGTTCCGATAGTTAATATAAGGTCCTCCTCCTCAGCAAGGACCTTAACACTCCATCACATATAGTGTCCATGGTTGTGTCAGCTCTTTTGCATGGTGTGTTTGCTTGTGTCTTTGACTGAACAATAAGTCCAAACTCCTTCAGTTAATCCTGCCCCATCCCTCCCTACTCTCCATCTTGTGCCGTCCATTCCACAAACACACACATACTGTACTGTACACACACACACACACACATACAGTAATAGGGGCCGTGCTCTTTCATCTCTAGAGCTCTCTCCAGTTCTCCAGTCACCGTCAGCCTGAACATCATGGGTGTCGTGTCACAGTTTGTCATTAGCCCAGCGGGCTCATATCTCACTCATTTCATCAGTTGTATGATCCGCCCCGGAGATTAATGTACGACACCTTCTCCACCTCCTCTCACCTCCCTGACTCACCCCCCAAGGTCGGTAGTACACCGGTAGAAAACGGCACGCTCCCATGTCTCCTTCACCCCAGGGGATCAATCATCTGTGCAGCAGCAGATGCTTGACTAGGTCTGTTAGAAATATTGTATTGGAACTAAAATATCTCTAAATCTCAGTGGGAGAACTTAACAACAACAAAGGGGTAATGCTGGAAAACAGGAACGCGTCCAAATGCAAATTGCCCTCCTCCAAAACTCTAAAACATTCCATGTTATACGTTGACTGAGACACTGCATTAATGAAGAAGGAGAAGGTTTGGTTGTTGTGTAGGTTGTTGTGTGTATGTTACATAAAAGATGAGTTTCTGAGGACCAGGCCAGGCTGCTTGTGTGGAAATGGATGTGCTGAAATTGCAAAGTCAATACAAAGGCACACACATCGCATGGACATCAATACAGTCACACCCGGTTTCCCTTGTCGCGTCCACACACAAGCATGCACAAACTGTAGGAAAGCAGACGCAAGCACACACGCGCACGTGCACACACACGCGCACGTGCACACACACACACACACACACACACACACACACACACACACACACACACACACACACACACACACACACACACACACACACACACACACACACACACACACACACACACACACACACACACACACACACACACACACACACACACACACACACAGCTTTTGCCATGGAAACAACCTCATGTGCTGTGTATGTTTGGCCGCCTTAATGGGCCTATCAGAGTGTGAATATGAAAAGCAGCCAATTGTAGAGCCAGGAGACAGTTTGGCATGTCTACATGTTGCCACAGGATCACAGCGACGCTCAGTGAATCACTAATCACTTCTCGCTACTACTACAACGGTAATTTCAGAAAGCAATTTGGTCATTCATACAGTATTACCGCAACGTCCATAAATCATTGTTCCGAGTGCTTCGACACATTCAATTAGCCTAGAAATCTACCAGTAGGCTACAATATCATCCAAGATCCTGCTGAACACAAAAGATTTGATTCATGAAAGAAGCTTGGAAAGGTCTTGCTCCCTAGAGCTCCAATGATACATTTTTGCAGATTAAAAATTGACAATAGGGACCTGTCAATGAATGAATATAATGGATGTGTGCTATCAAAGACACGGATTGCCGTTATCTATTATGTGATCTAATGTATCAGTAATCAGTGTTTCTGGTGTCTGGGAACCCCCAGGGGTCCTTGGGGGGTCCCCAGCTAAATACAAAGGAGGAACAGTTTAAACACTTAAGCCCCATTTAATTATCAGGCTCTTCGAAAATAGCAGGTCTACAAGCTCACAACGGCTCGCGATGTGACGTGTTGTGAGCTTGTAGATCTAGACAAATCTTCACTTGTAGGGGTCGCATCTGTTTGCAGTCATACAAACATGTATGTTTGTAAGGACACACATACATGC
>NC_136805.1:17841440-17986440 GCF_951216825.1 Electrona antarctica
TCGTCTAAGTTTTAGTCGACAAAATCAACACTGCTGAAGAGCACATGATACTGTATGTACAAATTCAAATACATACTGCCTGTAAACAAACCTCAGCTGAGTGGCTAATCAGACATGCTAAAATATGAATAATACATACTAGTGGGACCCCAGGGAGTCATAACTCCTGCTGTGCTCTCACTAAAACCATCACCATATGCTCCCCATTCACGGGGGCGCGTGCACACGCACACGCACACGCACACACACACACACGCACACACACACACACACACACACACACACACACACACACACACACACACACACACACACACACACACACACACACACAAAGCCCTATTATCAGCAGCGACAGGGGTAGTGATGGGTCTGAGTGAGAACACACACACACTGTACATGCACCCCGTATAGAAGATAATCTTTTTTTATTCATATTTTCTCTCAATCTCCTGGCTGTCGCGGATAACCCGAGGCCTCTGGGTAATGGAAGAGGCTTTAATGACGGCCCTGCTACTAATGGAGCTTTGACTGATGTGACCAGGGGGTCCCCGCCGTGCTAAGAATAGACCTGTGGACACAACACAGCCACTTTGGATGGATGGATGGATGGGGTGGGTGACCTCAGCTCCTTGAAACCTGGACTACAATTCCCATAATGCTTTGGTGCACTGCTCCTCCTTGTGGATAGGGGGAGGGCTGTCTTACTGAGACAACATGTAGTCCAGGAATCAAGGACACTGCTAAAATCTAAAATATCTAAAACCACATATTACACACATAAAGACCCCGGGAAAGTGTTCTAAAACTTCTAAACGTCATTAACATTTTTGCAAAAATGGTAAATGGTGCATTTATATAGCGCCTTTATCCAAGGCGCTTTACATAGATTGTGCATTACATTCACCCATTCACACACACATTCATACACCGATTGCGGCGGAAGCCATGCAAGGTACCAACCAGCACATCGGGAGCAATTTGGGGTTCAGTGTCTTGCCCAAGGACACTTCGACATGTAGCCAGGAGGAGCCGGGATTCGAACCGCCGACCCATGGATCATTGGACGACCTGCTCTACCTCTTGAGCCACAGTCGCCCCTAAAAAGAGTGAAGTGTCCCTTTAAGAGACCTGTGTCACTTCTGTTGTAGCCTGGCTTGCACTATAGTCAAGCCTTCGTCCTGGAGGGCAGAATACTGTAATGCTCTGTAATCATGGGCAGCATGAATATTTAATGTGTCAGAAAGTAGGGGTGACATTTGCATCTTGAGCTTGGAGGAGGGTTTTCCTCCTGTGTAATTGGCAGAACAGTAGATTAGGCATAGACCATTGAACATGGGAGTATCAGATTAATTCACTTTTTTTCTTTATTTTACAGATGATAATATTTTATCAACTGCTAGAAGACTCTTCTAAGACGCTGATGTATCTCCTGCAGTACAAAACAGACAATTTTCAATATCAGAGACAATAAAATCAGCCAATAAGGATGTTTTATTTTTTCAGGGGTGCTAGCCCCTCCTATATTCAGCTATAGTGTAGATTTTTGTCGTAACACAAACATTAAATCCCATTGACAATGAATTTAGAATTTACGTCATATGTGTCCGAGCAAATCGAAATGTTACGTCATGAATATTGGTATTGGGCATTGTGTGTGTGTGTGTGTGTGTGCGTGCGTGCGTGCGTGCGTGCGTGCGTGCGTGCGTGCGTGCGTGCGTGCGTGCGTGCGTGCACATATGGTATAACTGGTTACATGTTTCTGCACTGCTGATCTGATTAAAGGTCATGAGGACTCAAACAGGTCCCAGAAGGAAGTGATAAACCCTTTAAATCCCAATGTTTGAAACCTGATTCTAAGACACCTGGTAGAAAGAAGATAAAAGTGTCTGATATTCAATATGATCCAAATGTTCTATATGCCCTGAACGATTTAACTGTTGTTATTGCGTTTATGCAACAATCTTTGCCCAATTTCAGACTTCAGTCAAAGTCAGAGAGGAGACTTAGCTTAAATGTTTAGCCAATACAAATTCAGGAGATTATTATTATGAACCATTAGGGCATTTATTATATTATATTTCATTCCAGGTCTGGTTCTTCCAGACCTAAAAGAAAAATGCTCCGGGTCCTGCTTGATTTCATCAAATAATGGACTGACAGTACTGGCTTTGAACATCTGACGGAACTCAGGTGTGATACTGAAGATATTCCCACATACACAAATCCCATGAGGGAACCACCATCTTAAAGGAAAGGGAGAAAGAGAACTGGGCACCTGAGACTGATCACCTAGGGGTATAGCTCTAGATTTCGTTTTTTTTGGGGGGGGGGGGGGGGGGGGTTATACCCAGAGAAACTAAACTGTGTAGCGCAGTGGTTCCCAAACTGTTTAGCCCAAATGAGTGAAAATAGCTCACAAACTAGCGTTGTGAGATTGTAGATCGGTAGATGGTAATGTTTTTTGAAAATAATAATAATAATAATAATTAAATACAAAATGTAGGAAACAAAAAATAAAGGGACCCATAAAAATTGGTCAGCAACCCAGTGTTTGCGAAACAGTAGTGTAGAGCAGCGGTTCCCAAACCTTTTTGGCCATGCACCCCCTAGCTGACAACCCCCCCCCCCCCCCCCCCCCCCCCCCCTCGTTTTTATCCACATAATTCCACATAATTATATGAACCTGAATATGGCATAATATATGAAGAATAGACTATATTCTGCATACTGTAGGACTAGTAGCATGCCAAAGTTTGTGCTATTGCCATTGAGAATGCATTGGGCGTTTAAGTTAAATAACTCAGAAACTACAAATCATTTCAAAGTAAAAAGTTCCAGCATTTGTCTCCACAGTAAGCTGAATTATAAAATGTGTGAATGGAGTTTATAGGTGAAAGTGATTTTTTGACGTGCCATAGAGCTGCCATTGAGCCCCATTATACATTTCTCAAATTTGAAAGCACTATATTTCTAAAACTATGACACATTTCAAAGATTCCTTTTCAGGCAAACATGTCCACCGTAAGATGAACCTAAATAGGTTTGAATGGGGTTTATAGGTGTAAGTATGTAGGACTAGCAGCATGCCAAAGTTTGTGATATTGCCATTGAGAATGCATTGGGCGTTTAAGTTAAATACGGGGGGGACATATTTTGACAGCAGAAACTGCCTGTCATAATTTCTCCCCCCTCACTATTCCAAAGCCCCCCCAGGTACATTATATATTTAAACTATTTTCAGCAATGGTACACTTATTTTTTCAGTGGGTAGATCTTGTTGAGCTGGTCATTTTGAAAGTAGATCTCACGTCATAAATGTGTGGGCACCCCTGATGTAGGACTAGTAGCATGCCAAAGTCTGTGCTATTGCCATTGAGAATGCATTGGGCGTTTAAGTTAAATAACTCAGAAACTACAAATCATTTCAAAGTAAAAAGTTCCAGCATTTGTCTCCACAGTAAGCTGAATTATAAAATGTGTGAATGGAGTTTCTAGGTGAAAGTGATTTTTTGACGTGCCATAGAGCTGCCATTGAGCCCCATTATACATTTCTCAAATTTGAAAGCACTATATTTCTAAAACTATGACACATTTCAAAGATTCCTTTTCAGGCAAACATGTCCACCGTAAGATGAACCTAAATAGGTTTGAATGGGGTTTCTAGGTGTAAGTATGTAGGACTAGCAGCATGCCAAAGTTTGTGATATTGCCATTGAGAATGCATTGGGCGTTTAAGTTAAATAACTCCGAAACTACAAATCATTTCAAAGTAAAAAGTTCCAGCATGTGTCTCCACAGTAAGATGAATTATAAAAAGTGTGAATGGAGTTTCTAGGTGAAAGTGCTTTTTTGACGTGCCAATATCTGCTATTGAGCCCCATTATACATTTCTCAAATTTGAAAGCACTATATATTTCTAAAACTATGAAACATTTCAAAGATTCCATTTCAGGCAAACATGTCCACCGTAAATAGGTTTGAATGGGGTTTCTAGGTGTAAGTAAGACTAGCAGCATGCCAAAGTTTGTGCTATTGCCATTGAGAATGCATTGGGCGTTTAAGTTAAATAACTCAGAAACTACAAATCATTTCAAAGTAAAATGTTCCAGCATGTGTCTCCACAGTAAGCTGAATTATAAAAAGTGTGAATGGAGTTTATAGGTGCTTTTTTGACGTGCCAATATCTGCCATTGAGCCCCATTGTGAATTTCTCAAATTTTAAAGCACTATATTTCTAAAACTATGAAACATTTCAAAGATTTATTTTCAGGCAAACATGTCCACCGTAAGATGAACCTAAATACAGTATATTGGCATAATATATTAATATATTTAAAATGAAACCATAGCACCACCATTAGCCTTTTCATGTCGCGCACCCCCTAGAAGGCGCTCATGCACCACAAGGGGTGCACGCACCACAGCACCCCCTAGAAGGTGCTCATGCACCACAAGGGGTGCACGCACCACAGTTTGGGAACCACTGGTAGAGCATTTCTGATGTGAAATGTCAGTTGTGAACAATGTAGTGGTATAGCGCTGGCTCCAGTGCTGTGCTCGTGTAATTTAATGATCCAGTTCAAAGCACAGAACCCGCAGGGCAGGGGCATGTCCGGTGAGCTCTCTGACACAGTGCTGGTCTCCTCCTCCACAGGCCCAGTCACACTGAGATCAATGTAGGACCAACAGGCCCAGTCACACTGAGATCAATGTAGGACCACCAGGTGACCAGCCAGACAGACAGCAATCTAAGCCGTAAGACCGTTTAGACATGCAAAATGCCCAATGGTACAGGTATCGTCTCAGAATAGGAATGCTTATTTAACCTCTTATCCCATTTTGGGCGGGAACCCCTTTTGGTGTTTTAACTAAGCATTATGTTATGCTTTAGCTATTAAAAAATAGCAGATCTACAAGCTCATATACTTGTAGATCTGCTATTTTTGAGAAATCGTACCCAACACAAACAACACAAACAATATTTTGGACCAAACAAATAATTAGAAAGAAGAAAAAAACGGCAGGTTACAACACTTTTTTTGTTGTTTTTCTTCTTTGTAATTATTTGTTTGATCCAAAATATTGTTTGTGTTGTCATGAGTTGTCACGACTCGAGTTGGCTTTGTCCGCGGCGTAACCGTCTTTAAATAAATACTTTAAGAAATGTCTATGGGAAAAATGCATTGGGTTTCATTTCCTGGTCCAGGGTAGGAGGCGGGACTGCGACGCTCTATAGTGTGTCTATATAATGAAACTATGCGTATACACAGTATACAGTATGCATAGTTTCATTATATAGACAGGCAGAGAGACAGCGAGTGCATTTTCCGGCAACGGCATGAGCCGCGGAACACCCGCGGCAGGCGGTAGTGTTTCACTTGGCAGGACACTCTAACCCAAACCCTAACCCTAACCGCAAGCACAGCGAAACGCATGTCGGACCAACGCACTGCCGCAGAAGCGAGCGCCGTCCCCCCTCCGGTACCGCCACGGTTGTTAGCGGCACCCCCCCCGGCAGCTGCCGGAGAATGCACTCGCTCCTTCTGGATATTCCACTGTTAGACGGATGTTAGGTTCTTAGCTTACAGTACGTATGATTCTTGATGACTATTTGTATCTACAGTGTATTTGATGTATTACCATGCATTGTTCTTGCTTACTGTAAATCACTCTGGATTGAGATGCCTAAATTGTAAATGGTGGGGTGATTGTGACAGACTAGTAAAATGGTAAATGGTAAATGGTGCATTTATATAGCGTCTTTATCCAAGGCGCTTTACAAAGATTGTGCATTACATTCACCCATTCACACATACATTCATACACCGATTGCGGCGGAAACCATGCAAGGTACCAACCAGCACATCGGGAGCAATTTGGGGTTCAGTGTCTTGCCCAAGGACACTTCGACATGTAGACAGGAGGAGCCGGGATTCGAACCGCCGACCCGTGGATCATTGGACGACCTGCTCTACCTCTTGAGCCACAGTCGCCCAGTACTAGTACTTTCGGATGTGCAAAACACTGCGAAAAAACGCACCAGTGTGCAACCACCTTCGGACTGTGTAACATGCGTCCACACAGTGCATTATTCCACTGACAAATCTTATTCCTTATTAGTATGGTTCCTGCTATACATTGAAGCTGAGGTTTGTTGACAACAGTCAAAGAAGGGGGCACCTGCTGCTTGGTCCATGGCCAATGGAGACAGAGAGGACAGATGAGGATGACTCATTGTTGTTTTCACACAGCCTCCTCCGAATCAAATCCAAGTGATTTATTTTGTATATCTCGTTGCCCTCCGAGTGCTATTGATAGCTACTCAGGGGGACGCAAACCGCGCTTTCGATCCGCCGTGATTGCTCTTCTAAGAGATTGGCCCCCGCTTCCGCTCAAGTGTTCCGACCGATGACCTGGCTCTCCGTGATGCCACGGGTGCCTCATTCATAATGGATGAAGTGGAACAAGCGAGGGACCAATACATATTCATTGGTCTAATCAACCCTCCAGGATAACATGGCTATTAAGGCACACACAGTGAAATCCGGAGTGTTTAAGAGTTACAAAAGGAGTTACGAAAGGAGTTACAAAAGGATGTGTCTCGTCTCGAGAGTATAGAAAAAATAAATTAGCAGTGATTGGACTTGGATTGGAGGAGTCTTAGCATTAACTAGGCTAAAACATAGAGTCAAATACATTCAAATTAATTTTGGATGATCTAGAGCGCTCACGTTCAAGGAGGTTTTAGAAGCAGGCATTCATATGAGGTGATGGAGTCAGGGAGATCACATGAGTGGAAGGGCTTGAATTAAGTAGACATTTTCATGACAATGTGACTGCCTTTCAGTTGCCTTCACCGTTTTCCTCGAGCAATTGTCCATAATTTGAGTGCAAAAAACAAAACAGTGTTTTACACGTGTAGGCTAATTTCCATAATTTCTACCTTTATTTTTAGATGATTCATGATTCTCCAATTCATTGCTTTGTTGTTGGAATGAGTCATCCATTTACTGAAAATACTTTCTTGATTTTGTCAAGGGTCAGTCGCGGTCATAAAAATGCTTGTGAACGTTAGATTGCTGAATGCTATTCTGGCTTGTAGACAATGTAGTCCATCAGCCAAACGTTACTTTATTATTAATGTCTTGTTCAAAGTGACCTTCATTCCTGCAGCTCGCAGGTAATTAGTAATTGCATCAGAGCCTGACTGATACTGGAGTTTTGGGGACAATGCCAAAACTGATGTTAGGGAATAACAAATTCTGACCCAAAACGGCCAGTGCACAGAATGAGTACAATTCACTTGGAATGTAATATAGTAAGACGCCTGAGGGCAATAACTAATAGAAAAAAACACAGAACAATTTTTAAATTATCCTTTTCTGCATTATATTCCATCCAAAATTATAATAATCGTCAAATCGTCACATATCAAACAACAACTGGTTATGGATACATCAGTCTGGCTCTAAATTGCATGAGAAGAAAAGTCTAATTCACTGAATCGACTAATTTCCAATAAGCAGCAATGAGGGCAAATTTACATAGATCACCTCAAGTGGGATCTAATCAGCAGCAAAGATCTTTGACTTTGAATCAGAACTCATACAGTATTTGCTAAATACTTTGGCAACTGGGTTAATAAACCTACTACCGGTATAATACAGTAAGTGCACATTGTTGTTGTGTACTCACAATTTATATGTCCAAAAAGAGTTGGGGGGGACGGAGGGAGTGGGTGGGAGAGGATGAGAAAGCTAACTGTATCTGTACATGTTTGTATGGTCTATTCTATTGTGTACTGTCAAGACACGTATCAGCCTGCGTGGACCCCCATTTGAAGAGATATGCCAGGGACCCCCATTTGAAGAGATATGCCAGGGACCCCCATAAGAGAACATTTTTTATTACGATTTTCAACCCGTTTAATTTCAAGGATCCCCAGTTTGACATGCAACAGTCTATGGACCCCCATTTAATGGCATTTCTATCTCTGGGAACCCCAATTTATATTGCAAAATCAATGTTAATTTAACTCTGAGAGTGTACAAATGGTTTTGTACACTCTCAGAGTTACAGACCCAAAAGGGTCCATTTGGTTACAAACTGTCATGTAGCTGGGGACCCCCTAGAACTCCCTCAAGGACTCCCTCGGGAACCACTGGTCTATTGTGTAACTGTACTGTATGTAATGTTTTATCTGTGCATAGGACCCCCTCATAGGACCCCCTCTGTATGTAATGTTTTATCTGTGCATAGGACCCCCTCACAGGACCCCCTCTGTATGTAATGTTTTATCTGTGCATAGGACCCCCTCATAGGACCCCCTCTGTATGTAATGTTTTATCTGTGCATAGGACCCCCTCATTAGGACCCCCTCTGTATGTAATGTTTTATCTGTGCATAGGACCCCCTCATAGGACCCCCTCTGTATGTAATGTTTTATCTGTGCATAGGACCCCCTCATAGGACCCCCTCTGTATGTAATGTTTTATCTGTGCATAGGACCCCCTCATAGGACCCCCTCTGTATGTAATGTTTTATCTGTGCATAGGACCCCCTCTGTATGTAATGTTTTATCTGTGCATAGGACCCCCTCATAGGACCCCCTCTGAAAATGAGATGCTGCATCTCAAGGGGCTATCCTAATCCTCTCAATACAATTCTGACCAAAATTCTGTTTTTCCTGTAGTAGTATATCCAAAAAACAGATTTAAACACAAACCCCCTTATAATCTGCAAAGCAAATACTATTTGATCCAGTTGTGCCTGGAAGTTGAACTGCATATCTAAGATCTCATGTAATGAACTAAACATTACTGCAGGGTGAAGGAAAGGAGATGAGATCAGAGAAAAGCCAATAATAGCACAAGCAATAATGCTGAAAGAATCTCTGTACGCACGGATGCACACACACACACGCTCACCCACACCCAACACGCACGCACATGCACACACACACACACACGCACACACACACACACGCACACACACACACACACACACGCACACACACACACACACACACACACACACACACACACACACACACACACACACACAGTCCCATTCCACACAGTATGTCCAGACAGACATACGAGTGACATACAGTACAGTGAATTAGCCTGGTAAGCAGAGACCGCAATGCCGAAACCCTCCCATGGGAATACAAGAGCAGCCCAAAGCACAAAATGTCGGCTTGTTGAGAGGCGCCACCCCTCCTATGCCCAGTTTTGTGTATGCGTGTGTACCCCATAGGGATGATTTGATTGGCTGAGCACCCCATAGCGATGATTTGATTGGCTGAGCACCCCATAGCAATGATACAATAGGGACTCAATCTCCCATACTTTGCACGCCGGCGCGACGGACCTTTTTGCGATGACGTCATCAAAACGCGTCTCGTATCCCATTCTGTCTGGTGGATGACTTAAAACTGATTAAAAACGTGGATTAAACAATGACAACATAACTCGGGCAACTCGCGAATCGCAGGGAAAGTGTTCTACAATGAATTAACTCGGGCAACTCGTGGATAGTAGTCAAAGTGTTAACCTTGAGGATTACCCTTGAGGATTACCCTTGATGACTTGAGGATAAAAAGGACTTGAGGATAAGTGAGGACGCCAATTGTGATTGTGATGATGTATGATGACGAGAGCCCCTCACTTCACATGGGTGTGTTTTTTACCTGCAGCAGCAGTGTGTGTCAGCATTGATGTGGCATACAGTCATACTCATATTTAAATGGCTCGCCTGTTGTGAGAATGGCCTGTGATTGATCTGTAGAAATGCGTGGCTGACTACAAACACTGATTCAATCAGTGCACTGTGATGTGTTGTGAGCTTGTAGATCTAGGGCCTAGGAAAAATACATTTGTCTTAATATTTTGGCATTGATTATATAACTATTAGTATTTATTCCTATTTAAACTATAGTCTTTGTGTGGATGTGTGCACATGCATTGAGCCTGTCAGAAATCACAGCCTATTTTAGTGGTAGATCATGGCTTACAATTGGGAATAAAATGGGCTCTTGGGCTTGAAAAGGTTGGTTACCACTGGCTATATAGGCTATATTTTCATGTGATACTTCATAACAACCGTATCCAAGCAAAGTATATTGTTGCTGTTTGGTGGAAACCTTGTATGTCCAATACTGTTCCTTTTCTATTATTAATTAAAAATTAATAGTGAAAATTGTTGATCTACAAGCTCAACGAGTGTTGCATTTTCCACAACTTTTGTGTAACACCATTATATGGTGAAGTAGGGCATTAAATAAATAAAAACAAAACATTAAGGTGGAAACATGGAGAATGAGATACAAGTTTTATCCCTGGCGGCAACGACACAGATTATCTTTCTCTTTTTTGATCCCATATTTTCAGATTGACAGCTCAGTGAGAAGATCCTTATATCCACGCGTGCCACGAGCCACCGTGACCGGGCCTCGCGTCACGCATGGATATAAGGCACGCGAGAGCTTTGTTTATCTACGGCACAAATCATCAATTAGCATGCAAATGATGGGAGGGGGGGTCAGAGGTTGAACGTAAAAGCGCAGAAAGCAACACTGAATCAGATATAAGCTCAGACATCATCTGGCTCTCCATTGCCTTAGGAGACTCATTAGGATGTTTGGCAGACAGAATCTGGGGGAAGGAGTGTGGAATTTTATGTGTGTGTGTATGTGTGTGTGTACATGCACGTTTGCCCATATGCGCGCGCACGCCCACCACGGCCCATGCTCATACATAAACACACCCTAACTACGTTCCGATAGTTAAACGGGGATGCAGACAGGCTGATAAGGTGGTGGTGGTGGTTAAGCGTATAGTGCTACGACACTCGGGGGACGTTGGATAAATCAGGCCAATAACAAGACCCCATGTTGGGTCAGGCACACTCCTCCTGGCCAATAAAGCCATCTGATGATCCTTTTAGAGACCGTGCCCATCATGGAGCCTCCGCTCAGCGCGCTCCAGGGCTCCAGGATTTACGAGCTCATCAAAGCCAGATTGGGGATCTCTCGCCTCGACAAAGTGGGACAGATTGCCGTGGCTTTATTCGGGGGGCGGTCGGGCTGGCTTTGAAATGCATGCTGGGTATTAAAAGCCTCCACAAATCACACACACATGCCAGGACAAAAGGGAAGGAAGGGTTTGCGTTTGGGACAGCTCTACAGGGCTTCGGGTCGAGGTGCTGAGCAACAAAGCAGGACACACCCGGACAGGGGCCATTATTGGCTACTGAATGTCTTCACCTAGGAGGGAGGAGTTTTTGCTTAGCAGTTAAGAGAATGAACATGCGATGAACAACCCCAACAAGCCCACAAATCAACATTCCATTCGGTGTTGATTTCGTCGACTAAAACTAAGACAAACATGTCCGTCGACTACCTTTTTCCACTGATGAAAACTAAATGGAAACTAAATTAAAACTAAGCTATGATGACTAAAACTAAGAGTAAATGTACTGACAATTTCGTCAACAAATAAAAACTAGACTAAAATGTTAGGAAGAGACCATGTGGACAAGAGATCCAGTATAAGTCCTCTAACACTTGCATGCTGAAATTAGCCGATTTACAAGTTCACAACGTGTCGCACTGCTACACATTGTGAGCTTGTAGATCTGCTATTTTCAGTAATATAAGTGTAAAATCCGTCATTACGACTATAGACTAACACGAAACTAGACTAACACTGAAACATCCCAGGTGACAAAAATGTGACTAAAACTAAACGAAAACTATTCAAGAGACTAAAACTAAAATCAAAATTTGCTGTCAAAAACAACACTGAATTCCATTCCAACACGAGCAGACAGACACACAGGCTGGTGTGAGGCCTTGACACACTTCACTGCAATCCTGTGCTGCCTGAGCGGCTGAATTTCCCCCTCCTCCAGGGTATGCCGGGGATGTGGTGACATGCCTGATACGCAGGGTGGGTGAGGGGAGGCAGTAATCACGCCGACTGTGTGTGACACAATTCTGTAAGGCCGCCGCGTGCTGTGACCGCAGGCTCTCGCAGGGGACAGTGGGTCGAGGCACGGCCCAGCGGTTATTAGCATAAATCAATACACTGTAGTGCCGGTGGTCTGCGGCACGACGCCAGTTGACATTACTACGCTTAACCCATTTAGACCTAAAATGTCTTCTGAATCATGAGTTTTCTGAAAAACCTATGTTTCTATGTCAGTGGTGCTCAAACTATTTCATGTCAAGGACCCCAAAAATTATATGAATTTGTCCTCCGACTCCTATCTGAAAATATGTTGTCCCCCCCCAGAAGCAAAGATTTGAGTTAAAAATGTTCGCTCTGAAAGAATATACATTATATTCCAAATTTGTGCCACATTTTTACGATTTTTCAAAAATAGCAGATCTACAAGCTTGTACCGCACTTGTAGATCTGCTATTTTTCAATAGCTAAAGTATAACATAATGCTAAAAACACCATAGGGGTTCCCGCCCAGAATGGGTTAAGGGCTGTAACTGCTGACGACACCCTGACACTTCCTCCGCCCAGGATTCCAGCACGTAATCTTTGACTCATTTCAAAAGCGTGTCTCGAGGGTACTGTACTGGGATGATGTGAAGCGTACAGGCATATGATGATATAACCTAATTAAAAGGCGCGTATTGAATATGGCCTCTAGATCGCACATCCATCAATTAGATGCGATAGGGATAATAGATTGGGCGAGTATTGCTTAATTTATGTGACGGTTCACAGCACATTGCTTCGCAACATGGTTGTGAGGTTGTGAGTCGGCTATTTGTGGCACACAAAACTGTCGCACAACAAAGTGAAAACCCTGGCTTATTGTTGCTGGTCAGCAATTGAATGGACAGAGCAGAGACCCTTCCCGTTACTACAAAGAAATCAGGATCAAACACACACACATCAATTTAAACACGGTCATAGGACTTGGAGATTGTAACACAAGATTTTACTGCGCATCAATGAATAACATCTCTTGATTTCCGGTTTAACAATAAAAACCAATGAGATCACTATCCATCCGTAACAGCAAGCAATCAAAGACAGAGAGGGTGGTTCCGTGAGAGTCTCAGAGACAGAGGGTGGTTCCGTGAGGAGTCTCAGATACAGAGAGGGTGGTTCCGTGAGGAGTCTCAGATACAGAGAGGGTGGTTCTGTGAGGAGTCTCAGATACAGAGAGGGTGGTTCCGTGAGGAGTCTCAGATACAGAGAGGGTGGTTCCGTGAGGAGTCTCAGAGACAGAGAGGGTGGTTCCGTGAGGAGTCTCAGAGACAGAGAGGGTGGTTCCGTGAGGAGTCTCAGAGACAGAGAGGGTGGTTCCGTGAGGAGTCTCAGAATGGCAAGTGAAGGTCAAATGGGAGGAAAGCGGTGCACCATCCATGGCTCCGAGCCATACTGTACCTCGGTTGCCATGGAGAGAGAGCCCTGTGGATTGAGTCTGTGGTAGAACTGTTGACTTAAGGGGGGATATACTTAGGTTATGGGCTGGCATTGTTTCAACACTGAGATCAAAAGGAAAACAGAAGCTGCAGTTTCTCTCTAAGGAACACAAATATTTTTTCTGAAGTCCCAGACTAAACGCATTGAGTTTGTATTAAACATGAAAGAATGTGATGTTGGACATGGATAACTAGACTTGACTTGAGGACCATTAAAATTGGGAAATTGTTACACAACAGAAGGTGAAGGTGAATATTCAAATGGAATTGGTGCAAATTGAGTGAAATGAGGAAAACATATTGGCCTCAAAGGTAGGGCTTTGAATACAAAAGTGCAGTGCACAATCAAAGTTGACAAATGCATTTTTCATAATAAAAACTGTCCACAGACACAGACTTTCTCAACTTTTAAAAACAGCCGCGATGCCAAAATCAAATAAACTTCTCTCCGTAGATTCAACGTAGCACAGGTGACACTACTGAGGTGCTGTCTGGCAGTCGGGGAGTCGAACGGTAACTAACACATCTTGACGGGTTCAGCAGAGATCAGAGGCTTAGGGCTCCTGTCTCTGCCCAGTTCTGGCAGGAGACGGATCACTTCTGGATGGCTGGGCAGCCAGACAGATAGACAGGAGGCAAGCCTGCTCTCTAGCCCAGCACTAAATCTGCAAGAAATGGCAGGGACCAAATAGGGGACAATTCATTATTAATACCACTTCCAAAACAACGATTATTTATCCGGTAGGTTGTCATGATCAAACAGCTCTTTACTTGTCTTCTACCCTTTGCAGTTAAGGTAGCTCGGGCGATCGCAACCCTTAATTGGTCCTGCAGTGTGAAAATACCGTATAGTGTTCTCTATGCCTGATAAAAGCTTTAGACAGGGATGCATCGAGACCATGCGATGGGTTGAGAAGCGCCCATAATACACAGGGGACATTTTCCTCCCCGTCACTGTCCCAGCTCTGTAGCACTGAGGACAGACTCTGTGACGGGAACGGCTTCAATTGATGAAATATTCATTTAAGACATTGAGAGGCAGTCGGGGGAGGGGTGATGTATAATGTATGGCATCTGCGTTCGTGTCTTTCAACTCTTCCCTAGGTTATGATGATTGGGGGAATTGCTGTTGCTTCTGTATTCCAATTGACAGGCTGTTGTTGATGCTGCTATATTCCTAGAGCCACTATATGCATGCTGTTCTTGATGCTGCTATATTCCTAGAGCCACTATATGCATGCATGCTGTTCTTGATGCTGCTGTATTTCCAACGCAGTTATATGCATGCTATTGTTGACACTGCTGTATAGACTAGACTAGTATAGTCTGATGTAATGTACATCCTACCTGTGTTGCGAATTCCCCCCCATTCTGAATTCCCATGTAAATTGTGACAGTTTCAGTTGGTGCTTGGTTCTTGGTTCTTGAGAGTTCTTTACATGTCTTTACAGGTTCACTTTCTAGTGTCCGACATTTTGTTTTTAATCTGACATTGTAGCTACTAGACTTAAGCCTGATTTTGGTAAAACAAACTGTGGTTTATTTTTTTGCCTTTTGTGAACTTCTGTGCCTTTTGGATTTTTGCTTTTGTTTTATCTTCTGCATCTGAGTCTCCACCCGTTCCATTTTTGATCCTGACAGTTCTGACCTCACAACACTCCATATTTGGGCATGTCTGACACAGAACTCCATAAGCTGGCCTGTTCCGACATCCCAACACTCCATATTTGGGCATGGCTGACACAGAACTCCATATATAGGAATAAAGGGACACAGAGACACACATACAGAAATCTGACATCATTCTGACGTCGGGCATAAAAGGGACACAGCCATAATATCTGGGTGGGGCATTCATTTCAACTTGCATCGTTCCAAGTAGGCCAGTGCCCAACGGGCACCGCCGTAGAGGCCCCACGGGCACCTCTCTAGTTACAGAAAAGGGCTGTTTTACTTTCACTTTCAACACAGAGCGACAGACTGACTGCTGCTTGTAGGATTGGCTGTGATTGGCCAGTAGTCACACACCCCCCACCCAGCTGGGTTGAAGACGCAGAGGTAAGGTGAGTGACGTATGACGGCCAGAAAGCACAGGCGTGAACGGCAGTTCTGCATACTCCGCGCATACGTCACGGACTATGACTTGGGCACCTGAATTGGCGCACATTATTGTGCCCGTTCCATCCATGGGCACAAAATTGTGGCCGTGGAATTCTCGGACATGTAATACCCAGATGTATAGGCCATGCCACACACACAGTGGGGTAGAAAGCAGTCGTCGACATAGGGAGACAGGTCGTATATAATGTGTAAAGCGTGAAGGTTGACGGAGCTGGAGAGCTGCCACGGGGGGGAAAACAGAGCGTAACCTAGAGAACCGGAACGCCCCCGGATGAGACAGATGAGCTGAGACTGAACGAGGAGAAGGATGGAGAGAAAGACGGCATGAAATGGAACTGCAAACGAGATCTCCGTCACGTCTCTCCCCCCCGTCACCACCCACCCACACCATCCCACCCACCTCCTCCTCCCATCTTCTTATCAGCCCCTTCCTGCACCTCCTCAAAAGAAGCAGACGTTACACTCATTTACGGGGGTAATAAAGGGGGGCTGGGTAGGAGTTGGGGGGGGGGGTGCGGAGAGAAAAGCACACAGCGTTCCCTTCTTGCAGCCATGGGGAAGAGTGGAAGCTTTTTTAATTCGACAGTAGCGCTACGAGGGGCCACTTATCCCTGTAGGGAAGCGAGTTCAGAAAGTGACTGAATGTTCCTTCTCCTTGTTTGATGAGACACAGTGATAGTATTATGAACCGCACAGGGCTAACAGTGGGGTGGCAACGTGTGTGTCTGGGCCCCCTGGCAGAAGCACTGACACCCCTGGCAACAGGGGCCCCTGGCTGGCATAAGGCAGGATGGTGTGCCAGGTGCTGATAAGGGGATTGTTTAGCACCAACTGACACGGATGTGTGCGCGTGTGCGTGTGTGTGTGTGTGTGTGTGAGGGATAGGGAGACAAATATGGACTCCATTATTGATTGTGTGTGCATTTGTGTGCATGCGTATGTGGTCGTGCACGTGTCTGTGTGTGAGAGACTGCTGTTCCGCACTGTTTCTCATACTGTATGCTATGCCCTGCCGGGTGTGCCTGTTCACAGCACTGACATGCTGGGGGCGACTGTGGCTCAGGAGGTAGAGTAGGTCGTCCAATGATCCATGGGTCGGCGGTTCGAATCCCGGTTCCTCCTGTCTACATGTCGAAGTGTCCTTGGGCAAGACACTGAACCCCAAATTGCTCCCGATGTGCTGGTTGGTACCTTGCATGGCTTCCGCCGCAATCGGTGTATTAATGTGTGTGTGAATGGGTGAATGTAATGCACAATCTATGTAAAGCGCCTTGGATAAAGGCGCTATATAAATGCACCATTTACCATTTACATTGACAGAGGTCAAGATTAAATGAGCCTTCCAGAAGGCCTCCAATTCTAAACATTCTCATGGCCAGTGATGTTAGCTTCGGTATAGGGAGAGCTGTGATTCACTCTGGGCTTTCTGCTTGGTTTTCAAAGACAGGCCGTATTCGGACTGGAGATGCTAGAGTTAGATAGGATTTCCCTATGGGGAGAACACGAGTCGAGCATGTCTGCTGGGACGGCCCACACAAGGCCATGTTGATCAATATGGAGAGGTCAGCTAATCAATCCCCATGCTGTAGACGTGAATTCGGCAGCGTAACATTTCATGTCTGGGAGCCGCAGACTGCAGCCATTCCCCGGGGAGAGAGATGGCTGAATGGCTTGAGGAAATCTGCTCATATGCATTTAATGTAATAACAAGTTGGGGAAAACGTATGCGTCTGTCATATTATGAACTCGCTCCTTGCACGGCTAGCAAGTGCACGAGACACAGTAGTACTAACCCTTTGGGCGGCTGTGGCTCAGGAGGTATAGCAGGTCGTCCAATGATCCTGGGTCGGCGGTTCGATCCCGGCTCCTCTGTCCACATGTCGAAGTGTCCTTGGGCAAAACACTGAGCCCTACATTGCCTCCAATGAGTTGGTCGGTGTGAGCTTGCCACCATTGGTGTGTGAATGTGGGAAGTGAGGACGCTGGCGTCGACTGTTCGCGCTTCACCTCCCAATGTATGAATGAATGAACCATTGTAAAGCGCTTTGAGCGCTATAAAAATGCAATTCATTATTATTATCATTACATGGCACCATCTTCTGCCTCCTGGATTATAGGAAACACGCACACGTGCACAGAAACACATTCATGCTGTTGACAGATTGGCGGTTTTCCATATTTGATCCTCCTAGCCGTGAGTCAGGGGAGACAGCTGGCAGCATCCTACTGATTTGCACAGGGAGCTGGTGTGGTGTTCCATTGTTACACAAACCCGTCCTCCCATCCGTCAAGCAGTTAGATCAGGTTTAGCTCTGCAGGCTTATCCGACATGTGTCACAGGAGCGCAACGTGATCACTGACCAAAGGTGTGATGATGAGTTCACTTACTAACTATGCTGAGAGATGTGGTGAGTTCAATAGTCGTACAATTCACGACACATGCAAAAAATCAATGACATATCGGTCCTGCAGCAATGATGCATGAGCACATTGTGTTCTCTGCTTCAATATCATCAAACTGTCAAAATGATAGAGGAGCTTATCCTGTATAGGGACAGTACCCATGGCTAATGGTCGATACAGAACCTCATTTTGGAAATGTGGGTATGAATGCATTTTATACTTGATCAAATCAGGCATGATAAATCAAGATTATATTAAGATATATATATATATAGAGAGAGAGAGAGAGAGAGAGAGAGAGAGAGAGAGAGAGAGAGAGAGAGAGAGAGAGAGAGAGAGAGAGAGAGAGAGAGAGAGAGAGAGAGAGAGAGAGAGAGAGAGAGAGAGAGAGAGAGAGAGAGAGAGAGAGAGAGAGAGAGAGAGAGAGAGAGAGAGAGAGAGAGAGAGAGAGAGAGAGAGAGAGAGAGAGAGAGAGAGAGAGAGAGAGAGAGAGAGAGAGAGAGACACGCCATGGACTTTCACAAAAAATCCCCAAAGTAGTAGATACTACTACTTTGGGGATTTTTTTTATAGGGCTTAAAAGATTAAGATTACAGAAACTCCTGTCAAAACGATCTTGTATCTATCCAACCTTCCAAGCTACCAGTCTTGGATGTTGTGCCCTTTTCACTGCCAAAACTAGGGTACCAGCATCTCTTCAACTTCCAACTCCAAAAATACCGTAATCCTCATGTTTAAATGATTGTGCTGAATAACACAGGACTTTTCACATGTATTCTGCTGACTTGTTCAATTCCTCAGGGCAATTTATATTCAGAACAAGAGCTGGTTAATGAGAATGTGACTAGGGCTTTGCAACTATGATAATCAGCCAAATCAGGTCACAAAATAATATTCTCTAACTGTGACTAACAGGAATATTTGGGACCGAGTGATGTTTTTCATTATCACCCTCAGAATGTCATTTATTTCTACTCAGTCTCTCATAGGAGGGCTGTGAGCAGTTCAGAAACCCGTCCACCAGTGACATCATCGTTAGGCAGATTTTTTAAACATTATATATATAATATATATATATATATATATATAATCATCGTAGGAACGATGGCTTCCATTATCGAATTGCAACTTTTCAGGAATAGAAAGCCTGCAGTTTCTATTAGGTTCCTCAGGTTGGCAGAGGAAATGTAGCGCCCAGGATTACATTAGATAATTGAAACAAAAATGGGTTGCAAAATCGTGGGATAAAACAAAAAATAAAAAAAGACATACGGAGTGTGTTAACACATCTGAGTGTGTACCAATAATGCACCATCTCAGGACCATTTTTCCAGTTTCAGAGTTAAATTAACAGTTTAGCTTTTGTATCGTCATCCATTACACAGGCCGTAGGACTAAAGAGCCGGCAGACCGGTGGTGAAAAATGAAGTACAATTAGTACAAACTAAAGTACTGAATCTCGTATCCAAACATTGTTCTTTTACTGCACTACATTTATTAGAAAACTTTAGTTACTTTTTTAGATTGAATATTATTACAAAACATACACTATACCACTTCAACCCTTTAGACATTTCGGCCAATTGAAAATGGCCGATCTACAAGCTCACAATGTGTGGCATCGCGACGCATTGTGAGCTTGTAGATCGGCTATTTTCTAAATATTTGTATATATTTGAAAACTTTGTACTTTTACTCAAAAACATTTTGAATTACGGACTTTTACTTGTAACGGAGTAGTTCTACATTGCAGTATTGATACTTTTACTTAAGTAAATAATTTGAGTACTTTTCCCACCACTGACGGCAGGCCAGACAAGGCCACTTTCTAAACAGTTGAAGTGTGTGAGTTACATAACGCACATGTCATATCTGACTGCGGGGGTGCTCACCTTCTGGAGGAAGAGGACTATCCTTTGGACCATGTCAGTGCGCTGCTCCTCGAGGCTGAAGAGCGTGCGCGGCGTGCGGATGAAGACCTTCGTCTTGCCGTAGGCCGCATCGTTGTCGAAGCCGCAGCCCTGCATGAGCCTCTTCACCGCGTCCTTGTCCGACGGCAGGTCGTGATTGGGCCACGTGAACTCCGAGATCATCTTATACCTGGGGGGGTGGGTGGGGGCAGGGTGTACGTTGGTTACATAAGGAAGGGAGTATGACACAAGCTATTGCTAACATGATACATGCGTGCCATTGCAAATTAAATTATTTCTCGCAAACAACCAAAATACAAGACAATAAAAGGACAAGTTAAAAGGACAAGTTCAGGCCAACTGAAAAGTGTAATGTAGCATCACATGAAGCCTAAATCAGGCTGCACTCTATACCAGCACGAGGAAAAGGACAAGTGGTCAAACTAGATCCCGGTGGTGGAGGGGTAAAGTTCCTCCCCAACACCATGGAGACAGTAGTCTTGCGTGGCCAGACTGTTGCCTCCTGCGATTTTAAAATGTTCATACAATCTGTAGCACGGTAGCCAGGCCCAGCCAGGCAGCGTGAGTTCTGGTCTAGAGGGGCGGGTTCCGCTGGGATCACGGCGGTGGATCCTATTGGTTCAACGATCTGAGATATTATGTTCCCGTTCCGACAGGGGAATGCGGTCTCTCTCTGACGCTGAAACAGTGACTGCTACATAGGTTGTTCGGGACACCTGTTCAGTGCTGAGCGGAACTGGGAAGAATAGCGTGTTCAAAAAGCAGGTGGCTTCGGCACATCCAGTTCTTTGCTGGTGCTGGACAAAAGGTAGATACATACAGAGAAGGAGTGGTCCGCACACAGCCTTTGCTCCAACAGTGTTTATTTTGTTAAAACACTATTTCAATCAGGACAAGACGTTTCGGCCGTGAACGGCCTTCATCAGGTGATAGTAATCAGTATATGATAACCTCCCTTATACAATAGTCGTCACGTCACGTGACTGATGTTAACAACAGGGCAGACCACTTCCAAACCCCGCAGAGTGATATAGTTTCAAACCTGCTGGTATTTAGCTTGTTACAGACTGTTTTTGTTTTTTTAATATTGTTAAATGTTTTTAAATATTTTAATACATTTAAGATTTCGCTATTTTTCATTTTTAAGAATAGCGTGTTCCTCATGCCCACTTCTCATAGTCAGGTGAAATGAAGTGGCTGGTGACACCATGCGTATCAGAGGAGACACGTGGCTGACTACACATTACGACCAATGGACTAATACATATGGGGGGAATTGGCCACATGACTAAAGAATAAGGACACCAATTACTGTTTAATGCTATTGAGATACTCTCACAGGAGTAGTACTTGGTGACAGAAGGACATAAAAAAAGATCCAACTAGATACCCCAGAGGACAGAAAACCTTTTACATGGTTCAGTAAAGGTACATCATTTATTTAAAACCTAGTTTCTCTGTGGTAGTGAGTATGTTCTGTTCCATTTCACACCACTTAAGGAGAACAGAAGTACTGTACAGTATAATATGGTCTGGTACAGACTAAACTGAACTCTACTAATTTATATGACAGTACACTGCTGCGCTGCTTTGACCTTTCTTTGAAAGTGCTTTTCTTATGCATTAGCATTAACTGTAAAAGTTATTGGTAGTGCATGTCACATTATCTGTCACCAAGAGATTTTAAAATCTTGTTATGTCAAAGCATATAGAGCAGCAACCATGTAATTTGTCGGTATAAGATCTATTTAATTCCTATAATAGCAGCGTTTGCATTGGCACAGGTCAGGTTATTTGCTGCTATAATATAAGTGCTTGTCAATATTTATTAGGGCTGTTGGCCTCAGTGACTCCTATAGGGCTCAGAGAAGGAGAGACTTATTATGGTCCCAGACACTACAATATATCTCGAGAACTAATAGTCTCGAGAACTACAAACAAAAATGTCTATTTAAACAAAAACAACTTGAAGAAAAGGGTTAATCCAGGACAGCAGTGGTGCACTCCTCCTGCCAAGGCAAAGACAGAGAGTCATCTCCCATAAAGCCTTTCAACAGGATCTAATGCCTGTCATTTCGCCGTCACCCCCAACTGCGAGGGACTGCCAGGGACTGCCAGGGCGCGCTAGTGACACACTAAGTTCAGATACAAGATCGATGTGCGTACGACAGGGACGGTTTCAGATCAGTTGTTAGCGTATTACACAAACAAAAAAACAAACATTCATTAGTCATTACCTAATCTACTACCACCCTAATGTACTCTAACGGAATGAAACAGCTGGAAGTACAAGCAAGGCCAAGATGGAGACGAGGTGTGCATGTGTGTTCATGAGCGCCTAACATATTGTGTGCATCCTCTGTGTGTGTGTGTGTGTGTGTGTGTGTGTGTGTGTGTGCGTGTGTGTGTGTGTGTGTGTGTGAGAGAGCGAGTGAGCGAGTGAGCGAGCGAGCGAGCGAGCGAGCGTGCGTGCGTGCGTGCGTGCGTGCGTGCGTGCGTGCGTGCGTGCGTGCGTCCACACATTTGTTTGTACATTTGAATAATTACATGAGGGACAGCTGAGCTTAGCCAGACATACCTTATGATTCTGTTATTTATATCAAGTCCTAATTATGGGCCATTGGTCTGAGAGCTCATGTGCCCAATGTTCGATGTAAACATAATATACAAAATATCCTCCTGTTGGACTTCAAATATTATAACATGCTTCTATCCTAGAACGACTGCCGTCAAACATGCCTATGATGTTAAGAGCGTATATATGCTTTTATGCCTTTGCGGTAGCGTGCGTGAGAGGACTGTTCCGGATCTTGTCCGATGTTGAATGACTTGGTGCAGTGACATCAGCACTATCGCATCGCTCCCTCTCGTCCTCTGCAGGGAAACACGAGGCGACGTGTGATTGTGTGATTGTGCGTGTGCGTGTGCATGTGTGTGTGTGTGCCATGTGTCACTGAGAGGGGGCATACATCATTTGCCATACCCTACAGATTATCTGTGGTCTCGTCTCCACATTCAAATATGCTGCACACAGTGCACAGACCCCCTCCCAATTCATTACAACTCAGCCAGTGTGTTGCATGGCTGTTACTGGCCAAGGGCAGAGGACGTGAATCCTCCAGAGAAAACCAATCATCCGTGAAGTTGAAATGTTCCTGACATCTCTGACTCACTACAGAGGAAGAGGAGACTTCCGTGCATCCTGTTCAGACGAAACAAAAGCCTCCGCAAAGCCAACTGAACACAGTGGCTTAGGCCACCAAGTCACTGTGTTGTGTGTTACATATTCAACCAGGAATATTGACTGAGATCATATGCATGGACTCGGCTTGAAGGCAGTACTTGCATTTGGATGAATTATTCACACTCACACCTGGAGCTGTGTGGCTCCACCATGATGTTACTGGCCACTGAGCAAAAACCTCTGCTGAAGCTGGTGGGAGTTCAGGGTCTTGCTTAAAGTCAAGGGCACATGCCTGTTTTGGTCATCATGTCATTATATTATTACTTTTTCCCCCAACATCGAAAATAACAGAAGTAAAATACGCATTGCGATGTGCCGCATTGTGAGTTTCTTGATCAGTTAGTTTGCGGTAAAACGAAGAATACAGGGCTTCAGCGGTAAAATATAAGTTGTGAACGGAGGGGAGAGGTGCAACTCTCTCCCTCAGAGCCCCCCAGCCAAATGGGAGAATCAAACTGGTGGTCTTTCCATCACATCACAAGCCTGTTTCTCTAACCTCCAGTCTCCCTCGATTGTGCGCCGCAGTTTAATAATCCCGCCATCTTGTTTGGCTGTGTGGCTGATCTATGCAGGAGAAATCTATATTTCCATTATGTTGACAAATGTAATTCCATCCACTGGGGAAATAAATACCCAGTCTAAAGCTGGCGTGTGCTGAAACATAATAAATAGAAACAATAGTGTGAATAAATTTACACCATCTGACCCCAGTTATTTTTCTTCAACTTGGAGTCTCAAATATGTTTTAACCATGAACACAGCTCGACTGGAATTGGCATATTTACGTATGTATGTGAAGTGTGATGCTGCTGCTTTTGAAAGGGGTTGAATAATCAGTGCATCATTAGCTCTGAACAGATGGGTGTGTGATGCTCCTAATAACGACAGCACTCTGGGAATGCAGTGCACGTTCATCATAGATAAGTCCAACGGAGACCAGGGTGAGAATCTATATGCAGACTCAGAATGGCATTAGAGATAATATCAGCGTACAGTAAACTTACAGTAAGTCACTTCAGATTTGCGCTAGGGAGTCGAGCTAGCTTCTTTTTTTTGTCCAATTATTCATTATGAGTTACGGAATTGCGGCTTGAGTACTTGATGTGTACAGATACCGTTCAATTGAATATATAACACAGTCACACAACTGTGTTAACAGCCGTGATAAGCTGCTTCTTCACTGCAATAATACAAATTCCATGCCGTCACTCACAACCTAGCCTCGGAAACCCAGACGTTTTTATTTCCAGGGAGAAACGCAAACTTTGATCACTCTCTGCTGATTTCTGATCGTCTGCACCTTTGTTAAATTGACGCACACACGTACACACACACACACACACACACACACACTCCTCTCTCTCTGTCGGTCTAATGAATTAGTCTCATGTCGCGCAGCTGCGTCTAGATTCTCCCGGCGGATCCTGCCGGGAGCTGCCTATGCCATAGAAAGCATAGGTGGACCCCAGGCTACTCACAACCCTGTATGCATGATTTTAGACAGGGATTACAGGCCTACAGACATACACACAGAGACTTGATGCATTTATAGTTAGATAAGATAGAATTCAAATTTAGAATGTGGGTCCTCGCGACTCTCAAGGAGCACATGGCCTGTGCACTCAATTTTAAGTAAACGTTTGGGATTTGTGTTTCATGTACGAGAGGCCTCTTGCTGCTTCTACTACTAAATCACAATAAATAAATGATGAACTGCGAACACATACAGTAGGCTGTAGCCAGCCTTCCCTTTCACATGCCACGTGGCTTCTTCTCTCATGAATATCATTATGTATTCGTTGTTGTCCACGTCATGGCATTATCTTAACTTATTCAAAGGGCTAAGGTCTCCAGGTTGGTGACAGGCTGCTGCAGTGGTTCCCAAACGTTTCAGCTCAAGACCCAAAAGAGAGATTAGATGTTTGCCCGGGACACAAACTAGTGAAAATAGCAGATCTACAAGCTCAGCGTTGCGAGCTTGTACTGTATATCGGCTATTTTCACTACATCTTTTTTTTCCTTTTTTTTTAGATTTGTTTTTGGCTTTTTAGCCTTTATTGATAGACAGGAAAGTGGGAGAGAGAGAAGGGGATTGACACGGAGCAAAGGTCTTCATGAACGGGACTCGAACACGTGACGTGCTGTCAGGCCAAAGCCTATATGTGGCATGCGTATTTTTTATTCATGGAATTTCTTAGATGTGTTTGTATGTTTGTTTTAAAATGTACAAAATATATATAACTTTTTTTTGGGGGGTTGTTGAAAATCTTTTGAAATACTTTTATTTATTTATTTTGTAGGAAAAAAAAGTTCTGTCGGTAGGCTACTGTACCTCTGTAGGTACAGTAGCAGGGGTAAGTCTGTCGGTAGGCTACTGTACCTCTGTAGGTACAGTAGCAGGGGTAGGTCTGTCGGTAGGCTACTGTACCTCTGTAGGTACAGTAGCAGGGGTAAGTCTGTCGGTAGGCTACTGTACCTCTGTAGGTACAGTAGCAGGGGTAGGTCTGTCGGTAGGCTACTGTACCTCTGTAGGTACAGTAGCAGGGGTAAGTCTGTCGGTAGGCTACTGTACCTCTGTAGGTACAGTAGCAGGGGTAGGTCTGTCGGTAGGCTACTGTACCTCTGTAGGTACAGTAGCAGGGGTAAGTCTGTCGGTAGGCTACTGTACCTCTGTAGGTACAGTAGCAGGGGTAAGTCTGTCGGTAGGCTACTGTACCTCTGTAGGTACAGTAGCAGGGGTAGGTCTGTCGGTAGGCTACTGTACCTCTGTAGGTATAGTAGCCGGGGTAAGTCTGTCGGTAGGCTACTGTACCTCTGTAGGAAGCAGGGGTAGGTCTGTCGGTAGGCTACTGTACCTCTGCAGGAAGCAGGGGTAGGTCTGTCGGTAGGCTACTGTACCTCTGTAGGTACAATAGCAGGGGTAAGTCTGTCGGTAGGCTACTGTACCTCTGTAGGTACAATAGCAGGGGTAAGTCTGTCGGTAGGCTACTGTACCTCTGTAGGAAGCAGGGGTAGGTCTGTCGGTAGGCTACTGTACCTCTGTAGGTACAGTAGCAGGGGTAAGTCTGTCGGTAGGCTACTGTACCTCTGCAGGAAGCGGGGGTAGGTCTGTCGGTAGGCGTATCCGGCGCGACGGACCCGGACATTCTCCAGCAGCCCCAGGTATTCCACCTGGTGTCGGCAGCGCTCATGCTCAAACAGGAGGGGAGACTTGACGTCATTGGGTTTGATGCAGCGAACGTAGTAGGGTTCCTACAACAGGACAACACAGTTTGATGCAGCGGACGTAGTAGGGTTCCTACAACAGGACAACACAGTTGTCAAAAAACGATAACTAACTGAAACAGTATTGTTACTTACTCTGACCATTCTTAATCGTGCACACGATAAATTACCCAACACACAAAAAAAACTAAAACTAAGTGTAAGTGTAAAATAAAAATGAATAAAAACTAGCAAACCCGCTCTAAAAACGAATTAAAACTAACTGAATTAGAAAAAGAAAAAAAAAAAGTATAATTTTGGAATGAAAACCTGACAAAAAGGCATCACAGCTGAATTCGCAGTCCCCTCACCTTGCAAGCCAGGTTCTCCACCAACAAGATCATGGAGTTCTTGAAGAGGGTGCCGGCAGTCAGGGGACGCTTGGTGACCTCAGTGATGCTCAGCTTGCCTTCCGGCCACATTGCCTTCAGCACAGTGTTGGAACTGGACAGGAACAAGAGCACACGCAACATTAAAAGTCCATAGACTTGGCTGTGCCATATTCCGTAAAAGTGCTCTAAACAAACATTTAAAAAGTACTGTAGACTTAGTAGCTGCCATATATGACCCCTCGAAAACTCATGAAGAATATCATTCAGTTGTTGAAGAGACTGGAGAATGTCACGGTGTTTAAATAAACTAGAACACTGTATAATCGCAATAGCTCTGTTTGCCTGGCAAATTTCAAACACTTTATCCATGTTCTACGGGTTCTATGGGGAACATAGAACCCGGGGAACATAGGGATGACCCCCTTTTGAACAAGGCATCAGTGTAAGCACCAAGATTGATTTCCTCCAATTCCAATGGGTCTACAATTGTGAATGCATGAAACCAACTTCATGCGCCAACTTTAACTTGTCCAAAACCTTATGAGATGTGCTGAACTCAAAAGAAAGACAGGGGAGGAATATGTCACGCTCACTCCAATCAACAACAGAGACGAATCTGACAACAGAAACCCAGACAAGACGAGAGGAGGCAAGTGGGAGATAAGAGTGACAATAATAAGTCTTGTCTTCAGTTGTTCAGCGCTTCAGGGGCTGTTGTTCAATCAAAGAGCTGCCTGGAAAGTGTGTGTGTGTGTGTGTGTGTGTGTGTGTGTGTGTGTGTGTGTGTGTGTGTGTGTGTGTGTGTGTGTGTGTGTGTGTGTGTGTGTGTGTGTGTGCGTGTGTGTCAACGCTTACCTGTTGTACAGCAGCCTCTTAAAATCCTGGAAGAGTGTGTCTTTGTTCTTGTCAATAAAACCCGACACAGAGTACCTGTGGAAGCAATGGTGCACACAGACACAGCGTACACGCACACGCACACACACACACACACCAAGCGATTAAAATGTTACCAAGATTACATGAACAATTGAGTCAGTCAATGTATGGTAAACATCACTGAACCGCCATGAACGTTTGAAAATCTATGTTTTTTTTTTAGGGCCCCCATGTAGAGCCTTCATCTTACTCCTCCCAACCAACACTCCGTGCTGACAGGTGCTGCCCCAGCGTGTATGCAGAGACACCCTTCCCTCCCCCAAACACGGGCCAATTGAGTTTGTTTAGCTCGACAAAACCGGATGCACCATGGTGGATTCGAACCCACAACCTGGTGGGGAGATACTTTACCACTGCGCCACCTGAGTGCCCATAACAAATGAAACCTTGATGAAAAAGTAACTGTGGAATGCGTTCAATGTGCTAGAAGAACTGGAAAGTAACCCAATTCTCTGCATGTTTTCATACCATACTGAACGGAATCCAGTGGCTTACTCAAACATCACGAACATACAGTTGGAGGCCATCGATATTGTCCTTTTCTTTTTGCTGAGGTTTGCGTGATCTGCGCAAAAGAACAGTTAACCCATTTTGGGCGGGAACCCCTTTTGGTGTTTTAAACATTGTTATAATTTAGCTATTGAAAAAGAGCAGATCTACAAGCTCATAGCGCGCCACCGAGTGGCGCGCTACGAGCTTGTAGGTCTGCTATTTTTTTTTAAAGGATTTTTAGAAGGATTTTTTAAAGTTTTGAGGTCAGGCCTAAATGGGTCAAATGATAAGGGACAATATCGGTGGCACCCAACTGTATGTTCGTGATTTTTGAGTAAGCCACTGAGTGAGCCACTGAGTAGGCCAGCTGTACTGCTGACCATTTTCCAAAGCATATTATGCTTTGGAAAATGGTCAGCAGTACAGCATCGACCATACTCATAAAAACGCATAAAAAACACTTTGACAAACGCTGCTCTAAATCAACACGGTTCGGACACAAAGACTATAACATCCTAAGTATAAGTGGGATGGGCTCAGCAGCTCAACCATTTAACCTGAGAGCTGCTTTATGCCTGTAATTCTCTCAGTCCTGTCTTATCGGGCCATAGTTAATGTATTCTTATGTTTAATGCATGCTCGCCTTAGTGATCAGTGTACCATAAATATAGCCGGGCAGGGTGCTATAAGCTCCTGCCTGCGCTAAGTGGCTCGGGGATCAATCTTAGCTATGAGAGCCAGGGCTGCCCTCACAGCCGGGCTCAGAAACAGTGGCCTAACGTGTTACTTAGCTTTTGAATGATGCCATTTTTATCACCACCATGTAGTGAAAAAAGTAATTTTGTTTGTGTACGTAGTTAAAGGTATATTCAGTGATTTCACTTAATTCAAATATCACTTATTTTTTTGAATAATCCTCCCTACTATAAAGTGTGCTGACCATATAAGGAGTTCCATATAAGGAGTGAGCCCCTGGGGTCAAAGAACCCTAGTTTCGGTTTGGGCTTTGGGTGGCAAAGCCTTCATCCAATCAGGATGAGAGGGGCCTTCCTCCAATCATGATCGAGTGGGGCGGGCCTTGGTGCACGTGCTGTTGGTCTGTTGTACTTCCCCCACTGTAGAGCGTGTGCATGTGCACATCTTGTTACCGGGTGGACCGTTTTTTTCCTCCAAATCACCCAAATCACTGAATGCTCCTTTAACCGTGTTCCATATTTTGACAATATTGTGTCACGTCAATTCTCAACATCATGGCTTGCATTGCCTTTCCTACTGTAACCATGTCAAATGAATACAATTAGGTTTACTATAACCAAGTTGTAACCCAAGGACCATTGATACAAGTAGGATGCACCAAAGCTCAATTGCAATAACAAAGGGTCTGAATATTTATATAAATGGCTATTTCAGAGTAATGTGTGTAGACAAAACAATTAATTGAATCCATTTAAAAAATTAAGTTAAGTTAAAAGGGTCTGACAACGTTCTGTATATGCACTGTAGAACAATAATCTAGACTTTCACTCTCTACATTAAATCTGGATCAAGTGTACTGCTCTCCCCCTGCACCCTTGAGCAAAGTGCTTAGTTAACACCACGCTCTGCCACTGCGGCTGCCTCCGGTGTGGCACAATGAAACTAGCCCAGTGGTTTTCAACCCTTTTCATATCAAGACCCATTATTTGTTCGGCATTTAAGCCACGGACCACCATTTGAAGAGATTTTGTCTTGCAGACCCAAAACGAAGACTTCTTGTAAATTAATCAGCCTAATGCAGGTATGTAACAATGATTTAACTCTTGAGAGCGTAAAATGAAACCAATTGGAACCATCAGGGTCCATTTGGTTTCATGTTACGCTCTCAAGAGTTAAAGATTTAATAAGGATTTAATAAGGGTCCATTTGGTTACCAGCTCTCCATCATTTAGCTGGGGACCACCTGGAACCCCCTCAAGGACCACTGGTGGTCCCTGGACCACTGGTTGAAAACCATTGAACTAGCCCATTCTACAAGCTCTACAGCGCGTCGTATCGCTCGCAGTGCGATCTACAATACAAGCACTGTGAGCTTGTAAAATCGGTTATGTTCGGCACGCGACACTGGCACGCAACCAAGTTATGAATCAGACTTGACCATAAAATGCTGCAGAACACATGTAAATGTACTTATTGTGAACCAAGGCTGGTGCCACGCTGCCCTGCGAAACAGCCCTCATGATCAGAGATAAAAGTTTGAGTAACAAATACTTACACCACATCTCCTGCATAATGCCTTATACGGAAGTCTCTGTCAAAGTCCAAACTCTTGTCCGTGGGTGAGAGCTGGAGAGAGAGAGAGAGAGAGAGAGAGAGAGAGAGAGAGAGATTGAGAGAGAGAGAGATTGAGAGAGAGAGAGATTGAGAGAGAGAGAGAGAGAGAGAGAGAGAGAGAGAGAGAGAGCAATGAGTTTTTTTCTTTTTTTTTAGGAGACTTATCCACATTCCAAACATGTGACACTTTGTTTGACAACATGACTGGTGGCATTACAGTAAAGAACATTGAACCCATTCAGGGAAAAAATAAAGAAAACAAATATTATCTTCAGTTCATAGCTTTTACTTTTATCCCTAATGGACAGTGCCACTATAAGGGCATCCATTAGATTGTGATTGTGTTTGTACTGGGAAGTGTTCCCCACTCCATTAGCCATCTCCTCACATGACCTGCCAGCTAATTTGGGTCACACAATAATTATTATTAGCGTTGATTTCAGCTGAGTCCAGCATACTGTATGTCGGGTGAATTACAGCATCGTCAACGAGATACTGTACTAGGAGGCAGAAAAATCTGTGAAAGGTTTTGCAAATACAAAACAAAATGTAAACTCGTCAGTGTTCATTTCATTCTGAGAGTATAAGGATTGACTATTTGTACACTCTCAGAGTTAAACAAACACTGTAGATTTGACTGGGTACCATCTCAGCCAGCTCTACTAGACTATTCCCCCACCAGGGGACCCTCTGTGCAAAGAAAGATTGTTAAGTAGCATGAAGGCTCAGACAGAGTAGACACTGAGGTTTACTGTGTGTGTGTGAGAGTGAGTGAGTGAGTGAGTGAGTGAGTGAGTGAGTGAGTGAGTGAGTGAGTGAGTGAGTGAGTGTGTGTGTGTGTGTGTGAGTGAGTGAGTGAGTGTGTGTGTGTGTGTGTGTGTGTGTGTGTGTGTGTGTGTGTGCATGCGCACGCACGCACAAGACAAATATGAACGACAGAGACACAATTAGGCAAGAGAGTTGTGGGAGTGATGGGAGAAAAGTGGGAGAGACACGGACATAGAGATACAGAATACCACAAATAAGGAGTTCTGTGCAGATGACAGCAAGAGACCGGAAATATGAATCAGTGAAATATGAATGAGGTGTGTGTGTGTGTGTGTGTGTGTGTGTGTGTGTGTGTGTGTGTGTGTGTGTGTGTGTGTGTGTATCCATGCGTGCGTACAGTATGTGTGTGTGTTTATACTGTATGTTTGTGGGGGCTGCTTGCCGCAGTACCAGGTGATGACGTGTGGGCCAGGGAATTGAGGGGAGCAGGTGTGTGTAAATGCAGTAATCTGTCACAGCTTGCCGACAACTGCTAATGACTGTCACTGTACTGTGTGTGTGTGTGTGTGTGTGTGTGTGTGTGTGTGTGTGTGTGTGTGTGTGTGTGTGTGTGTGTGTGTGTGTGTGTGTGTGTGTGTGTGTGTGTGTGTGCATGCGTTTGCATTTCAACTCAAGTTTCGCAAGCTAGGGTGTACAGTATGTATGCAGTAATGAACTAGGATGACTTCTGCCATTTCAAAGCTTGTAACAAGTTTGCCATGCAGTTCATTGTGTGGAATTTAAACTTTATAAATAAATAAAAAACACAAATGGAACTATTTCTAAATCTAAATCTAATCTAATTCTAACCTATCTTTTTCTACAGTAAGGTCTGTAAACAGACCAACAACTGCATCCATTTCATATTCAACCTCTGCTTCTGTCCATTACAGTGGAGGACATGTGACTTTTGTCTGGGCTTTATCGTAAAATATTGTCTGTGTCAGAGTGACACGCTCACATATGAAAGGAGTGTGTCATCTGAAAAACACAGAGTGACAGAAGCACAAGAGCATGAAAGGCGACTGCCTGAGAGAGAGACAACATTCATTCAACTGTCATTCATAAAAACGTATTAGTAGTGAGAGAGCGACAGAGAGAGAGGGACGGAGAGAGAAGATAGAAAGGGATAGAGATACAGTAGAAAGTGAGGGAGAGAAAGAGAGAGGTTCAGAGAGAGAGAGAAAGAGAGAGGTACAGAGAGAGAGAGAAAGAGAGAGGTACAGAGAGAGAGAGAAAGAGAGAGGTACAGAGAGAGAGAGAAAGAGAGAGGTACAGAGAGAGAGAGAAAGAGAGAGGTACAGAGAGAGAGAGAAAGAGAGAGGTACAGAGGGAGAGAGAAAGAGAGAGGTACAGAGAGAGAGACTTATAGCATTTTAAGTAGACAGCACTAGAATAGCATTTTATGTAGACACTTTATTATAGTATATATATGTACAGTTTAATTATAAAGATATTCCACTGTTACGCATTTTTCATGATAACTGAACAGGGGGACGGGGGGGACGGACAGTGTTTCAAGGGATCCCATATGTGGATCCTTGCTAGTTATTATTTAGTTATCTCTTGTTCATTCTTTTCACGGGTTAAATATTAATAAAACCCACAGACAGGCTTAACCACTTTCGACCAAGAAAGAAAGAAAAATAGAAAGAGGAGAAAACTGAAAGAGAAGGATGGAAAAGTTTGAAAGAAGGGTGAACTTGTTATCATGGCGGTGCAGCATTTTACAGCACCTTGATACTGCCACACTCATCTGATCCAATACAGTGTGCCTCAAGTTCTGATGACTCATTCAAGATCGTGACGTGCCCCACACACACGTATGACACGTGTCTTATGGGACTCACAGACAATGTGACAAGACTTATTGATGTGCCAGTTTGTGACTTTTGTAAAGTGTCCAATAGATTAAACGATGCAAGCTCTGTAAATGTCTTCAACCCCACCGCCCCCGAAGCTCTCACCACCTCCTTAAGCTTCTGAATTATCCTGCTATGTATATTCTACTTTCACAGTGAGCTCTATCCAAGTCTTTCTTCTGCCGTTTGGCATAATAGACACCGTCAGTAAGGCAGCTAAACTAAAAGCCAATTTCAACCACAAAGGTCCCTTTGAAAGTCTATTTAAATCTGGCATATTATCAGTCACCCGATAGTGACGTTCTTTCATCAGACAAGAGTGTTCCATGGACTGTACAAAATACGTGTGTTCGTGAGGTGCCTGCAAGTAGTGCCTGCTCTAACATCCCATAGCTTGCTCCGCAATTGACTTGGGAGGCGGCAGTGGCTCAGGAGGTAGAGTGGCCGCTTGGGAACAGGAAAGTTCCCAGTCAGATTCCCGGACCCCCCCCCCCCCCCCCCCCCCCCGAGTTAGTGTCGAAGTGTCTGGACCTCTAATTGGTGCCTTGCATGCATGGTTTCCTCCACTGTCGGTGTATGAATGGGTGAATCTAATGCACCAATGTGCATTACATTCACCAGTTCCATAAAGGCACTATATAAATGCACCGTTTACTTGTTTGTTAAAACAATTAGTCGGTGGGTCAGTCAGTCAGTATATAGCTGTCCCTACTGTTGTAGTCCAGCTAAAAAAGAAATCACAGCATTTAACACAAAACCGGCTTATAATTTATTTTACTAATTCAGATAACAGTCTCTGAAGGTGGCACTCGCCTCAGCACATGGGGCAAGACATATGGGACAACAGGCCATTATCGGATGACTAATTGAAAAAAGGAGCTAATTAGCCATCGGTCGAGAGTAATTAGCATGCGGTAGTGTGGAGTTGTTCCAAACAAACTGGAACTAAATCATGGTACTACTGGCCCTTTTTTTTTAACAGATGTCGCAAATTGGGGCTATAGGGGTGCCTGTCCCTGTGGGCAATGTGTTTACATGTGCCACAAGGCCAGACTGTCCTGTGTCAAAGCAAGCAAGGGTAGAATTCATTTGGGAGCCCCTCGTTCCCAGATCAGCCACATTTACATGAACTCACACACACACACACACACACAAGCTCAGGCAGTAATGTAATTACCACCTCTTGCATACACATTACACACACACACACGTAAGATCACTCATGTGCACGTGCGCGCGCATGCACACACACACACACACACACACACACACACACACACACACACACACACACACACACACACACACACACACACACACACACACACACACACACACACACACACACACACACACACACACACACACACACACACACACACACACACACACACACACACACACACACACAGATCTAAAGGGCAGGCAGGCTGTATTTGTTGGCAACCGACCTACCCTCATCCATCACTATCAATGCCACTCCGACGCACGCACGCACACACACACACACACGCACAGTATTACCATGTGTCAGACGGAAGGAGAACGAAGGGGGAGAGCCAGAGGAGAGAGGAGGAGACACATAATGGAGAACGAAGGGGGAGAGCCAGAGGAGAGACACATAGTGGTAGAAGATGGAGACTATAGGGAGAAGAACAGCACAATAACAGAAGGGAGAAGGTCGGAGCAAACAGAAGGGAACAGAATAGATCCGGTGTCTATAATGAGAGGCACAGCAGGTACCCCGACTACATATGGCAGAAAATTGTGTTGCAGCGGATTAAACCTTTTCATATTATTATCTTTTCTATGAATATGTTGGAATCCTGTTAATATCTTAAAACTGCCTCTTAACCCATTCTGGGCGGGAACCCCTTTTGGTGTTTTAAGCATTATGTTATGCTTTAGCTGTTGAAAAATAGCAGATCTACAAGCTCATAGGGCGGCACCGAGTGCCGCGCTACGAGCTTGTAGGTCTGCTATTTTTGAAAAATCGTGAAAATGTGGCGCAAATCTTTGAATACATATTCTTTCAGAGTGAACGTTTTTAACTCAAATCTTTGCTTCTGGGGGGGGGGGTCCCTGGAACAACATATTTTCAGATGGGGGTCGGTGGACAATTACATATAGTTTCTGGAGTCCTTGACATGAAATATTGAGCAGCGGAACAGCGGAAGGAAGACGGTAGAGACATGTAATCAGCACATACATACCAAGCTACTCTTTCATGGCTGTAGGTAGACATTTAACTGCATACATCCCCATTATTAGGATATGTGCCCTTGTGGAGATGGTCACTGTACTGAGTTCACCTTTCTACTTCACATTGAATCACCACAATGTGAGTCACAGTGTGTGTGTGTGTGTTCTGACTCACTGTGATCTCATTCCCCAGCTAACTGTCCGTGAACTATTCGTTTGCCACAATGCTGCTCTCAAGCCTTGAGCAAATAACACTCGAGTAGCCTCAACAAGGCAGGCACACACACACAGGCACACACACACAGGCACACAGACACACACACACACACACACACACACACACACAGACACAATATTTCCGTAAAACACAAAGGGAAGGAAGTTGGAACCTATAGGTATTACTAGTAAAGCCTTAACAGCAGAGAGAGAGAGAGAGAGAGAGAGAGAGAGAGAGAGAGAGAGAGAGAGGGGAAGAGTAGGCTAGATATTACAGTAAATATAAGGGGCCAGAGAGGACAGCTTTAACAACTCCTAATTGATCTTTTACTGGAAAAGACGTGATGATGGAGTGGCTCTGGAGAGATGAAATCGGTACTGTCCACACATTACGCACAGTTCTCCCAGGTACAGGAGCACAGGGGACTTGGAGACAGAGAACAGAAAGAATCTCAAACTGTGAGTAAAATATAAGCCAAAAGAATGACACAGACAAAGGAAAAGGGAAGAGGAGACAGAAGGAGAGAGGGAGCTTAGACATACAGTAAGTACAACCCCAGAGGTGAGAAAAGGACAGGATTATTAGCAGCATCAGATAAAAAGACAGCGTGTAAGAGATAGAGAAAGATGCCGACACAGGGACACACAGAGAACAGGAGAACGGCAGACCCTGTGCCAACTAGGTACGTCAACAAGTACGCACCGAAGCAAACACTCCTAGCAGCTTGTGTTAAATGAAGTCATGATAATATTCACCTTTGAATAACACATTTCTGGGTTAAATCCTGTGCAACTCATACTGTATGAGTAATACGGCCTCGGAAGTACTGGGTAGATGACGCATGCAGGTTTGGTGCTCCACCTCAGCAATCCATCTCCCGGGGATGTGGTGCGTTGCAAAGGACATCGATGTCTTGTTTCTAGGCTGATACCGATTATACTGATTTCGCAACCTACTTACCTACCCATGCCAGGAAAAACAGACCAGACTGTCCTTTAGTCATTAAGTCATTAATGACTTAATTAAGTCATTAATGACTTAATTAAGTCATTAATATGTTCTACGTGGAGATTTGGTTCACCCAGGGAAATACATTCTGCAGACTTCATTTCCTCATTTAAACTGTACTGAGGCATGTTGTTGTTGTTGAATAATATATTATGCTGCTGTGATTCTAAAGACTGAATGATGCTTTGACTTGTTGTCAAAGACAAAACAGTGTCACCAGTACTTTCAGCTGAAAGTTGGTGGATTGGTGGTTTATATAAGAAATGAGGCACACATTACTACTTATATTGCACATCCTAGCCATGGCAAAAACAGGGTTAATTGCAGATCTACAAGTACAAGCTCAGAGTTTACAAGGCTACAAGGTCCATTCCCAAAATAGGAAGCGACTTTATTCATCAATAGTGAAGTAAAGTAAATCGGAGGGACTTAGTGTCGGTATCAGCCGAGAATACAGGAGTCTATCCCTGTTACAATGCGCTAGACCCCTGAGAGATGGATTGCTGAGGTGGAGTGCCACACCTACCAGTACTTACCACGCGACTTGTGGCACTCAAGCCAATAAGAGGTGGTACTCGAGATTGAACCCATGACATTGTAGTCCAAAGGCGAGAGCTCTACCGACCGAGCTAACCTGACTCTTATTGTGAGATGAAGATGCATTTGATTCTTGGTGCAGATGCAGACTTCGAAAAACATGCATGTAACATTTATATTTAATACTTAACATTTTGTCCATCCTGTTCTACAGGTAGAACCTTGTAAATGTACAGCCTTCAATATCACAAGAGGCCTTTTCAGCTATACACATTCAAACATAATATAGGCAAAAAATACCAGGATTATTTTACCAATACCGATTGTACCGATATATAGCATTTCTAAGTAAATATTGTCCGATAATGATATGATGAACGATTAATTGAGCATCCGTACAAGAAATAAATCACTAGCCTAAAACAAAAGACTTGCAATGCTTGAATATGCATATTTGGACAAATATTATTACGGTTACATAAGGGTGGTTTATGATAGTGGTGACAATGGTGTGCTTTGTACAAATGTGTGGACAGCTTTTCCAGCAAACCCCCTGTGGTGACCTCAGCATGTGCTGCCCCCTCACACTCCACTGGGCTTTACACGCAGAGAAACAAACCCCCTGTGGTGACCTCAGCATGTGCTGCCCCCTCACACTCCACTGGGCTTTACACGCAGAGAAACAAACCCCCTGTGGTGACCTCAGCATGTGCTGCCCCCTCACACTCCACTGTGGTGACCTCAGCATGCGCTGCCCCCTCACACTCCACTGGGCTGTGCTGCCCCCTCACACTCCACTGGGCTTTACACGCAGAGAAACCCCCTGTGGTGACCACAGCATGCGCTGCCCCCTCACACTCCACTGGGCTTTACACGCAGAGAAACAAACAAACAAACCCCCTGTGGTGACCTCAGCATGTGCTGCCCCCTCACACTCCACTGTGGTGACCTCAGCATGCGCTGCCCCCTCACACTCCACTGTGGTGACCTCAGCATGCGCTGCCCCCTCACACTCCACTGGGCTGTGCTGCCCCCTCACACTCCACTGGGCTTTACACGCAGAGAAACAAACAACTACTGGAAGTCTCTTTAAAGATCCTCTTTGGTTTCCTTCCAATATCAATGGAAATGTATCCATATATAGATTTTAAAAAAATCACACCTGTGTGATGTGAGGGGCGCTAATATAATATTAAAGTCTAACTCATGTTGATTAGGTGATGTAATAGTGATGTAAAACAAACGGTGCCAACACAAACATTAAATGCCATTAACAATAAAGAGACAATATGACGTAATTTTTGCCTTCATTGTCAATGGTGTTTTTAAAACAAACATTAAACCTCTATATATAGGCGGGGCTAGCGTCCCTCAAAAAAACAAAACAAAGCACAGCCTCCACCTTTAAATCTGACAAATAAGGGTCCATTTGGATTTCCATAATACTCTCAAGGGTTCAGTTATCACTGGGGATTTTACAGTGCTACAGCACATGTCCCTGTCCAGTCCTGTCCTCATGCCAACCCACCTCCCCCATGCAGCCAATCCTGTCCACCACCTGTGCCTCGCCACCCGGAGTCCCGGGGCTAAGCTGGCACCTGTGTGGGCACGTGGCACACCTCCCCGTTGAGCTGGTGTCTGACTGGCCCCCAACCTGTCCATTACTCACTGGGGGGGTGGGTACCTATCCAAGCATGGGACGAGAGGTCCAATTGGTTTCATTTGTTTCCAATATAAGTGTTGTTAAATTAACACTGAGGATTTTACTGTGAAATGAGCTGCTCTCTTCTCCAGACAGACGCACAGTCGCACACTGGTTTTCTGGAATCAGACGATGGCACGCGCAGCCTTCCTGGCACAGCTGTAACTATAGATAGGCTGCTCACTCCGCAGGTGATCAATCAACGAGATCACACGGGAAGACAAAAAATGATAACTGAAATCCTCATTCACTTCTATTAGGGTGGCTTTCTGCTTCTTCTCTCTTCCTTCCTCCCCTTTAAACGTGCTTTTGCGGTGTTACAAAAAGGTAGCCAAATGAAACAATGAAAAACAGAACCATGAATGACAATGACAAATAGCCGTTCTGCTCTGAACTTTCAAAAATAGTACCAACTCAGTAACTCTGACAAACTAAAAGAGAAAAACAGAAACGGAGAAGAATGAAACACGACTGCAGTATTCGTCTACCTCTCCAGCGCCTACAGTACATGAGGTCATTCTGCCTCACTAGAGGCTAATGAACAGTGTGTCCTGGCTATAGCACATGGTCCGTGAAAGCTTCACCACCTTTTATGAAGCTCAACGCCCCCCGCCCTTGGCTTGCACACACTATATCACACACCATCCTCACTTCCCAACCCACCTTCATGCATTCATACTGCACATGCGGCAGCTAATGAGAAGGAAAACACGCATGCACACACGCACACACGCACACGCACAGATACATGAGTCCACCCATGCATGCACACACATCCTATCAGCATGCTGCACCTGCACATGGCACGTGTCGGAAGTAGAAGAATGGAAAGTGGGATCAAAGTGTAGACTAGAGTGAGAGTACAAGAAAGAGAGACAGGGGAGTGGGAGAAAAGTGGGAGAGAGAAAGAGAGAAAAGTGGTATATAGAGAGAGAGCAACAAAGGAGGAGGTTGGTGGTGGGCAGAAAGACAGAACAGACAGGAGACAGGAGGAGGACAGGGAGGCACCATGACACATGCTCCCAGCAGGAAGCCCTGTGTCAGCACATAATTAATGAAACATCTGGGAAGATGAAAGCAACCTGAGGAGAGAGGAAGCATCCGCCAACACTGACTGCACCACCACTAGAGAATAACCAATCACCACCATCAACCCATCAACCCATCAATCCACCCATCCTCCATCCATCCACCCATCCACCCACCCATCCACCCACCCATCCACCCACCAATCCATCCATCGAGTAAAATGGCGAAAAAGTAGCGTTCTGAACATGACCCGATATGACTGCGATGAGCAAAACAAAATCTAATCAAAACATCTTCAGCTGGCGTATCGCATTCATGCTCTTGCCTTTCATTTAGAGGGTCACTGTACACAAGCCTGTGGCACAAGCTCTTGATGAATAAACATAATAGGGACAATGACACTGGAATAGCCAATGAAAAGGACTTCTCATCTCCAGACTTTAAAGTGAGACGAGGCCCGACACGCCACAATGCCAAAGTGCTGTTCAGAAGCTGAGGAAGAGAGCATCTACTCCCAGCTTAATGCTTTTCACATTCACCCTGTAGGCCTTGCAGGAAGTGTTTTTGTACAAGAAGGTTCTCCTGTGCATTTCGACACAAATGTGTTTAACCACTTTATTTTATTTTATTTAATATATTTTTTATCCCACGATTTTGTAACCCATTTTTCACCCCTGTCAATTATCTAATGTGATCCTGGGCTCTACACACCCTCCGCCAACCCAGTCCCCATATATGGGGGACATGGGGAGAGCAACGGACTTGAACTCATGCTTCCTTTATGCCTGACAGGGGGGAGTTTCCCTGGTTGGACGTAGCGCGTGGAAGGAACACGTTATTCCAACCAGTTCCTTTCCCCTCCATCAGGCGCCCCGGCTGGCCAGGGGGAGGCAGTTTAGAGACCAGGATTACTGCATGTTTTTTGTGAGGGTACATACCCTAGGGGACACGGGGAGAACATGCAAACTCCACTTTTAAACCAGGCATTATTATATTTGGGCATGTCGTCACTGAGGAGAAAATGGTCTAAATATAGTAAAAAAAAGTCCAAGCATACAAGTGTGAATGTTGACTACCAACATGCCATGGTCATACGTGGACATCTTTTGGCTGCATGTTCTCAGAGTGCACGTAGTGTTGTGACAGGCAGTCATCTGAGCGCTGGCAGGCAGGGTGTAGCCACGGCATCTAACAGCGCTCGGTGTTAGGAGACGCAGACAGACAGCACAGATCGTGTTACAGGCTAACCCATCTGTGAAAGCTCTGCTTTCGAACTCCCTCTACTCACTCCTAAACAACCCACCCGTAAACAACTGCACTGGCTTCCTGTCAAGTTCCGCATCAATTACAAACTCTCCCTTTCTCACCTACAAATGTCAACCTGTCTCCACACTGTCCAGAGTAGCTCTCGCTCAGGCATCCTCCACAAACCTCCTCTGACAAGGACCATGTGGTCCACAAACTTGGACCTCCTCTCTGTCCCCAAGGGAAACAGGCAAACCTTTGAGGACAGAGCCTTCAGTTTGGCAGCCCCCACCCCGTGGAACTATTTCCCAATAGAGATTCACCATGCTCCAACACTGGACTCTTCTAAGGCTGCCTTGAAAGATTCTCTCAGGCTTATGGCATATAGTTGTTAGCTTGTTTGTTTGTTTGTTGGTTGTTATTTTGTAAAGCATTCTTGGGTTCATGAAAGGCGATATATAAATTCAAGCTATTATTATTAGTGCCTACAATACCTCTCTCTCTTGACCTGACGAAGATGTAACTTAAACATCGAAACGTTTTTATTTGCACCCTGTTATATTAAACTAAGGGCCTAAATTGTCCGAGCTGCTCCAGTGCCTTCTTGTTCGCATGATACCTCTCTCTCTCTCTGTCTGCCTAATCTTAGTGATGCCATTTAAACTTTTACAGTTATTGCTGAGAAAAACTATGCCATTTCCATCACTTTCCAACATTTCATTAAAATATTGCAAATTAAGTCCATAAATTGCCATTAAAATGTCCCATAATATAATTATGGGGCATTTTAATGGCTAGTCGGTCGTTTTGTACCGTGCAATCAATACTTTTTTGTAGTCTCTAGCAATTTCAATTTCTAAAATGTCAGCACTACTGTATATTCTGAGGCTCTGTCATTAGCTGTGTTCTATTTTAGGCGCTGTAACAACTCCCTATCCTCATACAATCATAAATGTTGTATCCTGTGACTCAATGGGCCACAGCATGGTGCCCAGGGATGCTATTCTGGGCATGTCTTAACCCATTTTGACCTGAGATCAGATTCTAAAAATGTCTTCTACATCCTGACAGTTTTCTGAAAAAATAGCAGACCTACAAGCTCGTAGCGCGCCACTCGGTGGCGCGCTACGAGCTTGTAGATCTGCTATTTTTCAATAGCTAAAGCATAACATAATGCTAACACCAAAAGGGGTTTCCGCCCAAAATGGGTTAATAGGCGAACATTAAGAGAAAATAGGCAAACATTTGGCGAAAATAACAGATCTACAAGGTCACACGTTGCAACGTGCTGTGAGCTTGTAACATTGTTAGCGTTGTGAACTATTAGATATTTGGTGTAGACTGTAGAGGGGAAAAAAGGACAGGGTTAAAATAAACGCCGCTGGGGAACCACATGCAGTTCATTTAGTATATAGGATTTATTTGGTAAAAATGTGATGTATTTTTGTCTAAGATCAAAAAATATTGATTGATGGATTGATTGATTGATTGAAGTATTTATTAACAGTTTGCAGAATTACAGTACAAGCACAACTCAATAATAAAAACTGTTAACTGTGAGTGGACGACCCGATAAAGCACTACACTTGTTATTGTCATAACAAGAGACATACAAATATACACTACTATATAGTAAAAAAATCACACCCGTGTGAACTGAGTGGTGTAAGGTCTTATATAGACTGATCAGCTGTGGTCTGACGTAATGTCTGACGTAATGAAATCACACCCGTGTGAACTGGGTGACCATAGCAACCATGCTAATTTTTTTTGGTACGAACAGACACGGGTACAAAGCTAGTTGTTGGAGTGGTTTACACCACTCAAAAACAGGAAATCATCATCATAAAGGAGGTAAAAAGGGAAAAGAAAACATATACAGTGAGGGGAAAAAGGGGTGGGTGGGGGATTCAGATTTTACGGGGGCCAGTTTTGAATTGCAGCCATCCGTAGGTGCCCTTTGAGAGCGGTTTTGAAGGAGTCAAGGGATTCGCAAGACATCAAGGAGAGCGTGCCGTGGACAGTCCAGGCTTTCACTCAATCTGTGTTCGAAAAAACTAATCCTAACCCTTATCCTTCTCACCCTTCCACTCCTTTAATTAACACTCAGGATTATTCTACAGTGGATAACTTATCCCTCTCTGCATAATCAGTTTCCTCTCTCACGACGTCAAGTTCCCATCGTCTCTTCATCTCCCTCTTCCCCCGTCTCACTCACACCTCATCTTTTTCCAGCTATCACACGTCCTTGCTGCCAGACAGCCTGCAGTAGCTGCTGAGCACATTTCCACATCAGGGCTGTTATGCCAGAGAGCGGCCACGTGTCTTTCAAGTTGACTTTGAACACCCCCACCCCCACATGTAAGTGTGAAAAATGTCTGAACTTTATTTTCCGCAGCTCTCATTTGCAATGTCTTGTCATGTGTTCTGGGTCGTTTGACCTAGAGAGGGTCTATTTTTGGTCGCGCCAACATGCAGAGGAGAAGATACCGTCGTCAGCCCAAAACCCTTAAACCCTCACTCTTGGTTTACGTGATCGATTTAATGGCCCTCAAGGGTGAGAGCGCCTTGGACGTATGACACTATGTCAAAATCCACTGGTATGAGTTTAAAAAGGCACGCTTGTCAACTACCCAAATTAAGTCCTTTGTCATTGCACTTTTCCTCCCCAGGCAGCATCTAAATAGTCTGTATTTAAAAACACCATCTGAGCCTTTTTCCTTATTACTGTGAAATATGGTACAGAATATTCTTTCTACTGTGGGCCCTGCAGTGATACCGTCTTCAATTCTCCGCTGATATCCTAGCATCCCTTTATCTTTAGATAAAAGGCTCCATACTGATGCTAAATATCCATTGAGAGTAAAAGATGAGCCACCAATGTTGATATGACAACTAACAGGACATGGTCCATTGAGAGGGGAGCTCCATATACATTTTGCATTAGGAAAGCCTAGGAGATGTTGTGGAAACAGGCAGCCACATGCATAATCACATTTGTTTAGGGTATAAGCTCCTTTCCATTGCTCTCTTCTCTTAGCTTCCTATATTACTCTGTGGGGTCTTTGGGGATGACACTAGGCTGTGAAGACTGTCAGCTCAACAAAATCACGTGCATTTCTGAAAAGTCAACATGTTAAGGGTTGACACAGGCGAGGCAGTCTTCCCTTGCAACTAGAACATCTAATAAGGCACTGTCCACATTTCAAATTGGTCGAAGGGATCATGGCCACTTGGCCAGCATTCTATAGCAGTAGTTCTCAAATATGTGTATGTCAAAGACCCCCAATAGATGCATATTAAGCTGCATATGAAGCTGCATATTAAGCCGGGTAGCTCAGTTGGTTGAGCACCTGCCTTTGGACTGCAAGGTTCCGAGTTCAATCCTGGGCACCACAAAATCAGTGTATGAGTAGCATGTGTAAGTCGTGTGGTAAGTACTAAGTACTGGGAGCTGATGGTAGGTGTTGCGCTCCACCTCAGCAATCCATTTCCCAGGGGTCTAGCGCATCGAAAAGGAGATAGACACCCTCGTGCTTGGCTGATACCCACAATAAGCCACTCCTTCTTTCTTACTTACCACGATTTCAAAATATTTTTTTTCTCCCAGGGAGAGACTATTTTTAATATTAGATTATATTTAGTAAATCATTAAACAACTACTCCATAGGGAGAGATAAAAAGTGGAGAAAGCTAATATAGTCATTCTTATAGATTCTCTCATTGGACCAACTTCTAGCTGGTGAAATAATTGTGACCCACTGGGACCCCCTCCAGGACCCCTGGGGATCTACTTTGAGAACCACAATTCTATAGAACAGGGGCAGTGTAAGCCATCAGTGCCAACAAAAACATATCAAAGGGTTTTTACAGTGGTTTTTACTGTGCATGCAATATGTATCTGCAGTTGTTGAATAATGACACTCTGGCACAGTGAGCAGGCCAGAGTCCCCAGGCAGTGTGGGTACAGATGCTGTACCGCTGCTATACACTAAGCTGGATCACACATGGCAGGCTCAGGCAGACAGCACAGCATCCCTACACCCAGAGAGGCTCAGGCAGACAGCACAGCATCCCTACACCCAGAGAGGCTCAGGCAGACAGCACAGCATCCCTACACCCAGAGAGGCTCAGGCAGACAGCACAGCCTCCCTACACCCAGAGAGGCTCAGGCAGACAGCACAGCCTCCCTACACCCAGAGAGGCTCAGGCAGACAGCACAGCATCCCTACACCCAGAGAGGCTCAGGCAGACAGCACAGCATCCCTACACCCAGAGAGGCTCAGGCAGACAGCACAGCATCCCTACACCCAGAGAGGCTCAGGCAGACAGCACAGCATCCCTACACCCAGAGAGGCTCAGGCAGACAGCACAGCATCCCTACACCCAGAGAGGCTCAGGCAGACAGCACAGCATCCCTACACTCAGAGAGGCTCAGGCAGACAGCACAGCATCCCTACACCCAGAGAGGCTCAGGCAGACAGCACAGCATCCCTACACCCAGAGAGGCTTAGCTGTGATTATTAGAGCAGCCCAAACACACATGCACAGTACTCTCTCTCTCTCTCTCTCTCTCTCCTGTAGAGATGATCAAAACACACCTTTTTTGAGAACATCAACATGCCCCCAAAAATATGGGCGCCCCTCACTTCACACAAGTATTTTTTTTTTAAAGATATATCTTTTTGCGGCTTACGCCTTTTATTGGTTTTTGAAGGGACAGACAGTAGGCTGACAGGAAACGGGAGAGAGATGGGGGAAGACATGCAGTAAAGGCCGTGTCGGGCTCGGGAGTCGAACCCGCGGCACACTGCGACTGGATTACCAGTCGGGTGCCCAGACGGTTACGCCACCGCCTGGGCCACACAAGTATTTTTAATTCAAGTTTCTCGTTTGGTTTTTTATGCTTTGAGTTTTATAAATTGTCTTACAGTATGTAAGCTGCTCAAATTTAAATTTCTAATCATGTATTATTGTATTTTTAGTTTTTATGTTTTTATGTAATTGTGTTTTTTATCCTATAAAATGCACGAAAGCTCTGTGTATGCGTGCAACTGTAGTTCCCATGTCTTGAGAACCATCCTAACATGCTATATTGTTGCCTGGCAACAACACCGAAAAAGGCTTAGGTAAGAAAAGAACCACGGTCAATATTACATATATTAACAAAACTAACAAAATAGGTTTGAGGAAGGAGCAGTAGGGTATGTGCCTTCAACCAGAAGGAGGTGGTAGGGGGAGGACTATTGAGAGAAATCTTCTGGTTTAACCCATTTAGATCTGAGGACGATTCTACAAATGTCTTCTAAATCCTGACAGTTTTCTGAAAAACCCATGTTTCTATGTCAGTCGTTCTCAAACATTTTCATGTCAAGGACCCCCAAAAATATATGTCATTGGCTGCCGACCCACATCTGAAAATAAAATATCTGAAAGAATATATTAAAATATTTGCGCCACATTTTCAAGATTTTTCAAAATAGTTTTCAATAGCTAAAGTATAACACAATGCTTAAAACACCAAAAGGGGTTAACCAATTAAACCCTACTAGGAAAAAAGCGGCCTTCGGGCGTTTGGCCCTTTCTTAAGTGAAAGCCCCTACGTACCCCTTGATACTGTCAAGGCTCCATTCGATATCGTAGACACGTAGGCACAGTTTTATTTCTGAAATTTTCGGCCTGGGCCGCCGGCGTGGTGGTCCGGGCATTCTATCTAGGCTGCAATGCCAGCCTACCTTTGCTGCGTGTCTCAGTCTCTCCCCAATGCCCATCTCTCTCCCCATCTCCTGTCAGTCTACTGTCTTATCAATAAAGGTATAAAAGCCCAAGGCCGAAACCAAGGATACACTACTGATGATGCATATCCAGCTCCCACCATTCACCACCACTCATCACCAAGACGACAAGATGACACCAAGACATTCTACCATTCATCACGACGACACTCTTAGGTATGTGCTTGCACAAAGGAATTGACATCTTATCCTGTGTTTGATAAACTTATCAATAAAGGTATAAAAGCCCAAAAATGGATCTTTAAAGAAAAACAAAAAAAAAGGGAAAAGCCACATTTTCACACCAGAATAGGGATGCGAGCGTTCATGTGGTAGACCTCCATGACACATGACGCGTGGCAATCCTCAGTGTTCATTTAACTGTACAAATGGAAAGGAAATGGGCCCATAATGCATTACATTATTTTGTCCACTCTCAGGGTTTGCTGTGTAGTGTAGTGTACACACAGCTCTCTGAACTAGAGAGGTCCAGGTCAAAGAGCGGCAGGGGGAGAGAGAGGCCAGGGAGGCTTATTGATGATGTGTAGGTGATCAGGAAAGCTGCTCAGATCAATACAACCCACAGCATACATACAGTACTATCATCCTGACCTATTTTCTTTATTATACTCCCAGTCCCTATAGCTGTTCCCCTTTCCTCCCACTCATGTTTTATTTTGGGTAGCTCTGATTGAACATCAACACTGCCGTCTTATTCAATGTGTGTGCATGTGTATGTGTATGTGTATGTATATGTGTATGTGTATGTGTATGTGTATGTGTATGTGTATGTGTGTGTGTGTACACACATACTGTACATATACAGAGACACAGACAGACAGGGAGAAAGACATCTTGTTGCCAGGAAACGTGAATAGATTTAGTGCTAGAGACTGTTGCTCGCTCTCGCTCTCTCTCTCTCTCTCATTAGATCAATCCCGCTACCACCCTTCTCTCAGGTTGCTCTCCCTCCGTGCAACACCCATTCCAGCACAGTGAAGTCGACAGCTTCAAAAGCTCCCATTGGCTGCCAGTGACATCACCTGGGGCAAAGTGCCGAGTCAGACCCGGGCGCCATCGCTTCTCTGAAAGGCTGTCGCCATCTTGTGTCCACACAGAGAAATGCAACACCATCTCTCTGTGTGGACAGTGGACACACACAAAAAAGGTAAATTGGCTTACAACACAGTCTGGCTGTAGACAGACCATTAAAGTCAATTAGGCTGTAAGTCATTCCTAGATTGAGCTGATAATTAAGACTAACTGGATTGGGCTGGTTCTCTTCCTCTGACGCCTAATGGTTTGTGATGGTGTCAGCTGCCCCCTGCTGTTCTCAGGTTACTGCTGTATCACGGCCTTCATTAACTCAATTAGTTTGTACTTGCTTTTGAAATTGTGTCATATTGCAGACATGTCTATGGACTTTTCATGTTCGTTTAGAGCACTTTTAACAAACAGAGTGGCAGCCAAACCTATGGACTTTTGTTTGTTTTAGGACACTAAACGTGACGTCATGTGGCAGCCAAGTCTGTTTGTTTACAGCAGTTAAACAAACATTACTAGGCGCCCCTCACTTCACATGAAGTGTGATTTTTGTTTTGTTGGTTGCTCGCACACATTGAGTCTTCTGTTTGTGGAATGTCTTCCACATTCAGGAACTCCCTGCGACATACAAAGTACTAGTGTCATATCCAGGATGTGTACTGGATGTCCAGGATGGCAGCCTCACACTACAGAAACAGGAGACAGGCTCTTTCTTACCCTATAGGGCAGGCCACATGCATGGGCTACTTACTTGCCATTCCAAAACATACATTTGAACACGCACAAACACTCGCACGCATGCACGCACGCACACACACACACGCACATACACACACACACACACACACACACACACACGTACCTTGCGGCTGGTGTAATGTGCATGTTTTGCCAGCTTGCTGTTGAGTCCCTGCAGGAAAACTTCATCTGTGACTTTGCCCACATTCATGCAGGCCTCGTCCAACACAGAGAAGATCCCCTTGTGCTGCTGTTCCACCAGATCTATGATGATCTGATTGTTGAAGTAATCAATCTGATGACACAGGGGAAGACAACACACCGAGTGGGTGAGTTGAATGTAACAGACCTTAACCCATTTTGACCTGAGATCAGATTCTAAAAATGTCTTCTACATCCTGACAGTTTTCTGAAAAAACTATGTTTCTATGTCAGTCGTTCTTCGATTTTTCAAAAATAGCAGACCTACAAGCTCGTAGCGCGCCACTCGGTGGCGCGCTATGAGCTTGTAGATCTGCTATTTTTCAATAGCTAAAGCATAGCATAATGCTAACACCAAAAGGGGTTCCCGTCCCAGAATGGGTTAAGAGCCGATGGAATAAAACATAAAATGCAAAGATCTGCATTCAAATGCCTAATTTATACTCCGTTGTAAAAGGGATAATATATAAATATAAACGACCTACAAGGTCACAACAAGTTGCATTACTTGCATCACAATGCATTGTGAGCTTGTAGATTTGCACACTGCACAGTGTCGCATGACTAAAGTGTATCCATGAAATCCGTTGAGGTGGATTTATAAGCCAGTGAATTCAAATTGATCTGATTTTATTTGGTGAGAAGGTGTAAAAATCCTAGAGTAAAAAGCCTCAAACACCGTGGGTGTATAAATGGAGCCGTGAGGCTTTAAAAGCAATGTGTTTAGATGAGTTTAGTGCCAGTGGGTCAGGTGCTACCGTCGGTGGGATAATTCCCCACTGTTTTGTGTCAAGTAGTAAATGGGGTGGAACCAAAGGTTTCCTGCGTACATGTTTCCAGGGGATGCCTTCTCTCTGGTACTCCTCCTGCTCCTGTTTCAGCACCAGCTGGATGAAGAGCTGCTGCAGTTTCTCGTTGCAGTAGTTGATGCAGAACTGCTCAAAGCTGCAGCACAGAGGGATGGGAACATGCATGTGAATGGATAGGACACATCATTAGAACACAGTGGTTCCCAAACCTTGTAGCTCAAGACCCAAAAAAGAAATTAGTCGTTTGCCCGAGACCCCCACGTTGTGAGCTTGTAGATTGTCTGTTTTCACTACTTCTTCAACATTTGTTTTCTAATTTCTGAAAAAATAATTGCATTTAGTTTTTAATTCATGTATTATTATTATTTTTTGCTATTTTTGCTATTATTTTTATTTTTTTATGATAATTAAAAACAAAATGTAGGAAATAAAAAATAAAGTGTTTGGGTCCCAAATAGTGATATAACACGTAACACAACAAGCATTTCTGTTACGAAATCTTACGATGTCTGCTATAATCAACCTATCGCTGACCTGTTGTTTTGGAAGATCTCAAAGCCATAGATGTCCAGCACCCCGATGACCGTGTTCTTCCCATGGACTCTGGCGTCGTAGTTTTTTACTTCGATGATGTCGTTGATACGGCCCACGATCCAGCAGAACAAACGCTCATACATGGCCTGGGGAGGAGAAGTCCTTGTTCAGTGTGGTCTAGTAGTGCATTCTAAAGAGGATATAGACCCTTTGTTGCTTTGTTGTATCTGTTGATACCAAATTAAAGAGGATATAGACCCTTTGTTGCTCTGTTGATACCAAATTAAGACTCAAAAAATAAGATCTATAGTGGATATCTATATATATATATATATATATATGATATATAAAGGATATCTAAAGATAGTGGATGGATATCTAAACATAGTATTTATAATTAAATTACGTAAAAATAAGATAATGGACATCTAAAGATATGATATGTAATTGGTATCTAAACCATTAGGGGTATACTGATTTCACTAAATAAAGTTAGTTAATGGTTTTGATATTATGATCAGAAACATAAGTACTAAACTTAATATATTCATAATATGCAGAAGTTTAGCCCCCACGCAGAAGCCACTCGAGTCAGTTAGAATTTAGACAAATGTTACGGTAATTGCATTCAGCCTCTGCCTGCGTGACTCATGCTTGAATGAAACTGTGTGAATAGTGTAAAAATATTACCGAGCACAAAGCAGACTCGCAACTCAGCCTTACAGTCCGGACAAGGATGAAAAGGTTTCTCTGGTTGAATGAAGTGAATGAAAGGCCATTAGAAGTGAATCAGCTAACTGAGTGACGGTAACCTTGGCTAATGCGTCTCGTCCGTAGCTGGCCTCCTGGAGCGTGTGCTGTTTGTCAATGACGTCTCTGCCTGTCGCCACAGTGCGGTAGAGCAGAGCCTTCTCCACGTTCTCCTCCTTGGTGGACAGCAGCTCCCCGATCACAGACACCACCTTGGAATTCTCGATCAGTATCACATCTCCGTCCACTCCGAACGTCAGGTTCCCCTGAGAGAGAGAGTTTGGGATTAAACGATAAAGAAACATTCTTATTTACACGCACATCGACGGTGGGTGCTAGGCCAATGAAACTAATATGAAGAGAGATAGAGCCTGCACAACATTTTCCAGGGGGTGCATACTTAGTTTAGACTAGTTAGACATGGGTTAAGGTTAGGTTTAGGTGTGCTGCCCCGTGGGAGGTTTAGGGTAAGGGTTTGAGATAGGTTGTAGTTGTAGGACTAATGACAGGTCTAACCAATGACTAGTCTAAACCAAAAACTGTCTAAACTAAGTACTGCACCCTTTCCAGGAAAGGATTTACATTATTTGCGACCTTTCGATCTCACAATGAAGATCCTATGAGATCGAAAAACGTCTATCTCTCTTCATTCAACGATAGAGAAACGCAGTGTCAAAGTGGGTTTGTGTCAAATCCAGAAATAACAAAAACGCATCCCTCATTTCCCCTGATATTCGATAGTTACAACCATGTAATAATGTTTTGACTATGTTATTAGCCAACTAATCCACTCAGACATAATTCTTTTTAGTAACCAGTGTACCTTCTACATGTATTACATAACAGACAGATTGAGTATACAGTCCGAAGGTGAGCGTTAGGGGAAATATGTCATGTTTTGGAACATGCAAAAACATATAAAATATATTTCCAGTGGCCACAATATATTGAAGAAAATGCATATCCAGTGTAAAATATATACTGATAATAACTGACATACTATGGCTGGGTGATATGGACAAAATACTGTAAATCACAATATATGTTATGAACTTGAAACTAATAAAAGTGGTGTGAGCTAGTGATGAAAATCAGGAAAATACATCACTTACAGTTTGTCATATCACAATATACAAAATCCCATATGATACCTAGTCTTATATCACAATAGATAATATCTGAATAAAGTCCAGCCCAGGTCCATGCTGGGATCTGGCCTGTTGGAACTTGGATGGTATTATCGGTTAGTACCAGTTGTAGGATGGTTGCAAGGATCTTGTAAACGGTCTGGATCTCATCTCCTGTGAAGCCAATCACTTTCATGGCGTCGGCCACGGCTTTGAATTCTGCACCGTCATTAATGGAAGACTACAAGGAGAGAGAGAGAGAGAGAGAGAGAGAGAGAGAGAGAGAGAGAGAAAGAAAGAGAGAAAGAAAGAGAGAGAGAAAGTGGAATGAACGTTTACCACATTCAACCTGGTGTCCTTATAACATTTTCACACATTTTCAGAAAATGTCAAACATATAGCAGATCTACAAGCTCACATTGTGAGTTGAAGATACTACAGTTAACCACAGTGAGCGAATGTCAAGTGAGTGAATGTAATTTGTGTCAAATGGGAAATGTCAACGTCCCGCATTGCCTGATCCTGTTCAGACTAAAACCAAATGGATTTCTGTCTGACATCATGTCCTGCTTAGATTTGTTGCATTTTAGGATACAAATGAAATGTGAAACGTTTTTCCTCACATGTGGGAGAAGGTCAACTACAAACAATAAAAGAGGAAGAAGGGAAAAAAGCCATAAGCCCATAACCCTGGTCTTTTTCTACTTACAGTAGGAATGTCAGAGAATGCTAGAGTTTAATAAATAATACCCTGGTTCAGAACCGAAACATTCTAACAATAAAAACATAAGGGGACGCCATGGCACACAAACTGCCACTTCAGCTGTTTGGAGCGCGTGCGTGCGTGCGTGCGTGCGTGTGTGTGTGTGCATGTGTGCGTGCGAGCATGCGTGTGCGTGTGTTCCATGACGTCAGCTTGTTGTGTTGTTGTAAAGTGGTTTGCTTCCTACTCATTAAGCTCCCAGCGAGAGGCGTCAGAACACAGTGCAGATGTCTTAATATGACAGGGAGTGGTCTGCACGTTTAGAACGAACACACACACACACACACACACACACACACACACACACACACACACACACACACACACACACACACACACACACACACACACACACACACACACACACACACACACAATACATTATCATGTAACCTAAGGATGCTGATCTATGAAATGCTGACATCATTCTTTAGTCTTGTTAACTGGCCATACAAAACAGTGAAAGTATTTGCCTCACATACAGACAGTACTGTAATGCTATTGGGTGTATTGTTGGGCTAGAGAAAGTAAAGCCCAGCTGTAAACAACAGTGAAAGGAACAATAAACAGAGCACATCTGTGAGCCATGTGTGGTTATTAAATGTCTGTCTCTCCCTCTCCCTCTCCCTCTCTCTCTCTCTCCCTCTCTCTCTCTCCCTCTCATACAATACATTTTAAAGATGTGTTTATTTTATGACATCGTTTTAGATAGGTCAGCGTAGACAGACAGGAAACCAAGAGAGTGGGGAGAGAGAGTGGGGAGTGACGGTGTATTGGTGTATTCTTGCAAATTCACACAGATCTGCAAATTCGAGCTTGTCGATCTGCTACTTTTGCTGTTTTTTCATTTGGGCATATGAGGTTTTCGTCCGACAGAGGCGATATGGTCCATAATAATGCCGGGTTGAGCCAAATTAAACATAAACATTTGATTGATTGATTGATTGATTGATTAATTGATTGATGTGTTAGTGTCGCCATATCACAATATCACAATATAAATGCAGGACGATATCTAGTAATCATAGTCCTGCCTTGTATGTATCCTCAAAATTCCACCCTGAGACACAACATACAGTCAGACAAACCCAAATGAAAATGCAAAAAAAAAAAAAAAAAGATTCACAGGAGGCAGGCAGTGATCACCCCATGTGCACAATGCACACGCCCCCCACCACCTCGTACAATTCAGCAGTCAGCATTGTTGTGCACAGAGCGTGCCCACCACATTCTTCCAATGTAAGTGGAATTAAGTTGCTTGGTTTCACATGCAGGTTACCCAGGTTCAAATCCAGATGGTAACACATGGGGCCCATCGGGGATCTGGTTTCCCGATGGAGAGAGGACTAAAGGGGGTGAATGTAGCAGACTAGCCCTGCCGGTGGTCCAGAAGCTTAATATGACCATTAACCATGGGGGGGGATTCCCTTTAACTGAGTGGCATATGTGTGATTTCCCACCTGTAATGGACCAGAGTTCCATTACAGTAATCAACATCAAAGCATTTATACTGAGTCATGATGTTATGAGCACTGTGATAGCCAAATGGGTTAACGCATTTTGACCTGGGAACGATTCTACAAATGTCTTCTACATTTTTCAGTTTTCGGAAAAACCCTTGTTTCTATGTCGTTCTCAAACATGTCAAGGAAGAAGGAACCCCAAAAAAATATGTAATTGGCCGCCGACCCCCATCTGAAAATATGTTGTTCCAGGGACCCCGACAGAAGCAAAGATTTGAGTTAAAAACGTTCACTGTGAAAGAATATATATTCAAAGATTTGCACCACATGTTTGCGATTTAAAAAAAATAGCAGACCTACAAGCTCGTAGCGCGGCACTCGGTGCCGCGCTATGAGCTTGTAGATCTGCTATTTTTTCAATAGCTAAAGTATAACATAATGCTTAAAACACCAAAACGGGTTAAAGTCAACAACATAGCATAGCCTCATCGTGGCAACATGGAAAAAACATATAGACAACATAGGCTGAATGTCCTGTTTGCCATGTGTGTACCTACTACAGCCTACCTTGATCTGACCTCCTACTTTGATGTAGTTGTAGACCGTTGGGTCCTTCTTGATGTGCAGAGAACGTAGGAGGGACTCAGGACCTCCTCTCAGCAACTGGGGAGAACCAACCAACCACACAAGCATTACTTTATTAGTATGACTTAATTACTAAACGTACAAAACAAAACACAGCGTGCACGCACGCACACACGCACGCACGCACGCACACACACACTCACCTGGTAAAATGAGTGAAAACTTCTCTCCCCCTCCTGCTGGCAAATGACCCTAGACTGCACATGTGGAAGAAGCAGTCACATGATCAGGTGTTATACTTTTAGTATAACATAAGTATATGTTCATGACAAACTCAAAACACCCTAGGAAAAAAACAAGCAAATCAACAATCAGGACATAATAATGGGTTGGAAATGCCTCTGCACTAATGTTGTACCCTGCCACTAGTAGTGTCATTAGCCAAATTCCAATTTCTGCCTCCTCCGCACTCGGAAATCATCAAAACAAAACCTGGGCCAAGCCCAAAGGGCCTATGGTCCTAAAATGTATTTGTCTGTTTTGTTCTTCTTCTCCTTCTTCTGCCAAAAATAGCAGTTCTGGCTTAACCGTGCAGTCGGTTTTCACGAAACTTGGAAATATGGTATGATACGCCAAAGGGTGGCGCTATAGCACTCAATTGAAAATGCAAACAGGCATAGCTCATGAGGGCAGCTAGGTGTTTGGCAGTGGTGGAAAGTAACCAAGTACATTTACTTAAGTACTGTAGTAGTTCCAATATCCAATACTTTTACTTCTACTTTTACTATACTCCACTAGATTAATTTAAAAACTTGTGTTACTAGTTACTTTGTAGATTACTACAAATTACCCACAAACATTACCCACATCAGCCATATATACATCTACAAGCCTTGTATACAAGGCTTGTAGATCTGCTATTTTCCAAAGATTTGTATACATTTTGAACTTTGCTTTTAGTACATTAAGTATATTTTGATGCCAATACTTTTGTACTTTTACTCAAGTTCTACATTGTAGTATTGGTACAGTACTTTTACTCAAGTAAAACATTTGAGTACTTTTTCCACCACTGGGTGTCTGGCGCCCCCTACCTTCTCCAGCAGGTAGTTGCTGATGTGGCCACCGATCGGGTCTCCCTTGAAGTCAAAGTTGATATCCATGTACTTGCCGAAGCGGCTGGAGTTGTCGTTGCGGTTGGTTTTGGCGTTGCCGAAGGCCTCCAGAACACAGTTGGATTTGAGCAGCATGTTCTTCACTCTGAGGGGGGGGGAAGAACATCAAGGGGTAAATACGATGGGGTGAAGGGTACCGCAGGGTGAGGGGTACCGCAGGGTGAGGGGTACCGCAGGGTGAGGGGTACCGTGGGGTGAGGGGTACCGTGGGGTGAAGGGTACCGTGGGGTGAAGGGTACCGCGGGGTGAGGGGTACCGTGGGGTGGGGGGTACCGCGGGGTGAGGGGTACCGTGGGGTGAGGGGTACCGTGGGGTGAAGGGTACCGTGGGGTGAGGGGTACCGTGGGGTGAGGGGTACCGTGGGGTGAGGGGTACCGTGGGGTGAAGGGTACCGTGGGGTGAGAGGTACCGTGGGGTGAGGGGTACCGTGGGGTGAAGGGTACCGTGGGGTGAAGGGTACCGTGAGGTGAGGGGTACCGTGGGGTGAGGGGTACCGTGGGGTGAGGGGTACCGTGGGGTGAGGGGTACCGTGGGGTGAGGGGTACCGTGGGGTGAAGGGTACCGCGGGGTGAGGGGTACCGTGGGGTGAAGGGTACCGTGGGGTGAGGGGTACCGTGGGGTGAGGGGTACCGCGGGGTGAGGGGGTACCGTGGGGTGAGGGGTACTGCGGGGTGAGGGGTACCGCGGGGTGAAGGGTACCGTGGGGTGAGGGGTAACGCGGGGTGAGGGGTACCGCGGGGTGAAGGGTACCGCGGGGTGAAGGGTACCGTGGGGTGAGGGGTAACGCGGGGTGACGGGTACCGCGGGGTGAAGGGTACCGCGGGGTGAGGGGTACCGCGGGGTGAGGGGTACCGCGGGGTAGGAGGTACACAGGGAGAGAAGTGTCCCTGAACGGTTCAGGGACACTTCTCTCCCTGTGTACCCCTTCTCTCCCTAACCCTGAACCAGGACATGGTGCAGTGGACATTGATCACCTTGTCGGCGGTGGATCAGGGGTAGTGTGGCTGGATGGTAACCGCAAGGTTGCCGGTTCGAACCCGGGCTCCCCCAGAGTTAGTGTCGAAGTGTCCATGAGCAAGACACTGAACCCCTAATTGCTCCTGATGTGCTGGTTGGTGCCTTGCATGGATTCCGCCACCATCGGTGTGTGAATGTGTGTGTGTGTGTGAATGGGTGAATGTAATGCACAATCTATGTAAAGCGCCTTGGATAAAGGCGCTATATAAAGGCACCATTTACCATTTACTTGTCTCTATATCTGTGCAGTCTCAAGATCAAGTAAAATTGTCACTTGTATATGGCTTCACTGCACTTCAGTGTCCACAAGGTTAATAATAATATAAAACTATGTCTTACAATGAATAGCAAAAGTAGCCAATGTACAATCTTATAACACGTAGCCCTGCGTTGTGGGCATATACGGTAGGCTACTTTTTCCGTTTTCGAAAAATGTATTTTTATTTATTTATTTTTTAATTATTTTAAAATCCGGCTTGCATTTTAAAAGCCGGCTTGCATGGTGGTCAGGGGTCTGTCACTTCTGGTCCATTTAACAATATTGTTTCTCTCTGATGAAAGAGGGATGACAGTAAAGGCTAAATATAATGGTGCAGTCTGAAATGTCAAGTGCTCTGTTTATTTGAATATGGACCTTTATGGAATCAGGCAATGAAAAATGTAGCACGAAGAAATAAAATCAGCACTTAACACTACTGTAAGTACCACACACAAAACACAAGCCTGCTGACTCAATCCTCCATTATGTGTACAGTTCTGTCTAGATAAAAGGCTTATCTGACCCAGCTGGCTTTCAGCAACATGTTTTTCACAGTGACCAGGGGGATTCCTGTTCATGCTGCTGGTACTAACAGCTCCCCTGGTGCCCATTAACAGAGAGCGAAGCCTTAGATGTGCAGTGCTAGTGATACCTAGACCACACCAGCAATAAACAATATATTAGACACACAGGGAAGAAGCTGAGATTTACTGCAAGTTAAACTGTTCAACTGTAGCCCCCCCTTCAACATATCTCCGACAAGAGAGCACAGCACATGTTACACCCATTTTAAAGTCCTTGCGTTGGTTGCCTGTTAGTTACAGAATCGATTTTGACATCCCTCTATTGGTTTGTAAATCACTAAATGGAATTGCCCCGGACTCCCCCGGGGACCCCCACACGGTAACTCTGTCATTTCCGACCGTTTCGGACATGGGAAAGCTCACCGGACCCCCACACACTACAGTTCACCGCTCACTTCACACAGGAGTGATTTTTTCTCTCTTTTTTTTTTTTTTGGTGATGTGCATTGAGTTGCACATAAAAGTGCTATATTGATTGATTGGTTTATTGGTTGATTGATTGATTGATTGACTGACTGACTGACTGATTGGCTTTAACAAACTCGTTGTGTTACTCCCATCTTTGACTCTCACTTAAAAAAATCACACCCGTGTGAACTGAGTGGTGCAACTACATAACACGACATCTGACGTGATGTCGGTGATGTCAGTGACGTCACATACTAACCATAGCAACCATGCTCACCCGTACAGGCACAAACACACACGGGTACTAACAAAGCCAGTTGTTGGAGTGGTTTGCAGTTTGCACCACTCAAAAAAAGCTGAATTCCAGAGCACAGCAGGATAGAGTTGTCTGAAGTTGGGCATCAAGATCAAAGCCTTTTATACACACTTGAAGGCACACACACACACACACGCACATACACGACTGAAATCTTTACTGTGGTCTGTAGGGAGCTGTATAATATTGTTTGATATTGCCGTTGACGGCAAAGCATGCTTTAAAACATCCCTGTTAAACAGGCCACAGACGCTACGTACAAAGAAAAAGTACATTAAAAAAAGGTTAAATCAACTCGTCAGATCAGGTAATTAGTAGACATGTGCAGAATATACTGTACTGTATGTGCTCTAACCCTGTGAGGCTGGGTACTAGAACAGGACCGCCTATCCTGTCAGCATTTAAACCCCCTTATACTTCAATGACCAGGGTCCCACAGGGGTCTATACTTGGTCCCCTCCCCTTTCTCTCTACATCAAATCTCTTAGGCAAAGATTTTACCACTACCATGCCACTACCATGCCAATTTAGTCAATAGAGTATGACATGCTTGAGTGAACAGCCTCCCCATGGACTTGAGAGTGCCGCAGACTATTGACTCTTTTAAAACAGGCCTGAAAACGCTCCTGTTTCGGAAGGCGTTCTCGTGTTAAATTGTTGTCGTTTTTGCACTTGATTCTTTTTATTTTTGATAACCCTGTTTTAACCTGTGATTGATTATAATGTTTTAACCATGTAGCACTCTGAGATTCCCTGTGAATGAAAAGTGCGATACAAATAAAATTCATTATTATTATTAATATTCCAAAATATTTTTGAATAAAAACAATAATATCCATGACAAGGTAACAGCATGCTTGCATTTGATATATTTTATTTTTTACATGCACACCAAACATTCCCTTCAGTGACAACAAGTCCTTCATATCACGTAAAGACGCACCTGATTTTCACTCCCGATATTAGAAGAACCATGATACTATTACATCCTCGCCTAACCTATTTTGACCTGAGATCAGATTCTAAAAATGTCTTCTACATCCTGACAGTTTTCTGAAAAAGCTATGTTTCTATGTCAGTCGTTCTTCGATTTTTCAAAAATAACAGACCTACAAGCTCGTAGCGCGCCACTCGGTGGCGCGCTATGAGCTTGTAGATCTGCTATTTTTCAATAGCTAACCCCAAAACGGGTTCCCGCCCAAAATGGGCTAATATATCCAATCCTGCTGTTTGAGACATCATTTGTGTCTTCAAAGCAATAGTGGAAGGCGACAGTGGCAGGCTGTTCCAATATGGCCATATTTTATCTGTAAATCTGCAGACATTTTCAATGCATCAACACAGCTTCACAGTACATTTCTCAGTGTTCATTTATCCATTTGTAACTCTGAGTGTAAACAAAATGGACCCATACATACACGCTCAGAGTTCAATTCAAACTGAGGATTTTACTGTGTACATTCCACTTTCACCAATGCCATATTTCTGTCGTCGTTGTATATACAGTTCATGACATGTTCATTAAATATTTATTTAATCACACGCCCCCAGTCAGTATTCATTACCATGCAGGGGTTTTTAACAGGAACACACCCAGTCCATTATTAGTTTCAATAATGTCTGGTTGACTATTAACGCCATCTGAAGAATGAAGAATGAATGAACTGAGAAGTGCTTTCAACAGGCTCTATGCATAACTGTCATCATTCATCATAATTTTTCGACGGCGGTCGAGATCATGGATTTCACAATGCCACGCCAGACTTTCCGGCCCTTCATTGCCATCCCCAGTTCCTGCATGTGTCCCTAGCGATGACATCAGGGAACGACAGTTTTCTACCTCTGGTCTGCTTTTTTGAGGCAGGATTCCAGAGAAGAAGGGCAGATATAACCTCATTGTCAGCTCTGTAGCAGAGCATAACTGTATAGTCCCAGGATTCATTTCTAGAAGGTGGTATAGGGTTTCCTGTTCCGGTTCTTTTACCCGCAGCTTCGTTTGGTTGGCTCGGCAGCACATCTGCACCAAAAACATTCAGTACATGGCCAGCACCTTCACGTGTTTCTGGCTCAAATATGTTGCCGACTAATACAGTTATGCACAGAGCCTATTGGCAATGTTAGTTCATGGCTTAGGATTCTATTCATCTTTAGCCTGACATGATAAGCTATCTATAGCAACCTACAAAACTTTAGAACTTGAGGAATAATCAGTCCCAAAGGCTTCCCGTCTACAGCACTGTGATGATGAGTCATCCACGCCCTTGGTTCTGTTGAACTACGTGAACTACGGGTGTGGTGGATCACCGCAGGAAGAACACCAGCAATTTGGACCTTTTTAAAGGGACTAAAATGTCAATGAATCTCTGCCCTGCACTGTGGATTCTACACTGTGTTTCTGTGGCACTTTTTATTTTCTGTTGCTTTTTGTAACATTTTCTTCTCGCTTTCTCTCTCACACATAGCAATACACACATGGTTGTATAGCAATACAACAATACACACATTGTTATATTGCTCCACCTGTGAGTGTGAAGATATCAAATGTCTTGAAGACATCAAATCTCACACACACACACACACACACACACACACACACACACACACACACACACACACACACACACACACACACACACACACACACACACACACACACACACACACACACGCGCCACCTTATTCACGCCTCCTTATTGACTTAACTTATTCAGTCCTCCTGACCGAAACCCTCTCCTGTGTGTGTAGAATCAACTGTGTCCATGTTCTAACACCGATAAGAGTGTCTCACCTTTCAACTTCAGCCCTCTGATTAGGATTGGTGATAGCAGCGATGTATTGCATGATGTACTTGCTGGCTTCAGTCTTCCCTGCCCCACTTTCTCCTGCAATAAGAGAACATAGAGTGTTATCCACTCCATTTCTGTATAAACACAAAACATATACTGTAACACATACACTGCATCCAGTAATGCTTGTGGCTCTAATCTGCCATCTTGGCCTAGTAGGGATCAAATAGGTGGTCAACCGAACTTCATAAATATAATTATAACCAAATATATAACCAATGTAAAGTATTAACAAGAGCTTGTGACTAAATTATATATTACATTGGATCCATTGGAACACAGGTTCATTTTTTCCACTTGTTGAAAAGTAACAGTTTTGGTTTTGGTCTCCAAGTGACTGGTCATTTGAGTCACTTGGAGACCAATATAAACCCATAATATATACCTGACAGTCTATTCTTTCCCCCTGGGTGAATTTAGCTGAATATTGTGACTGTATAGTTATGTCCTGGTCAGCATTTCTGCCAGCCACCAGTGATCTGGGGAGGTCAGTTCCCCTTCTATCCACTAAGTGGTGCTTCATCAACCACATAGTTGCTCCATGCTGTCACACAGCTTGTGGCCACTTCCAGTGTTTTCTTAGAGGAGGGAGAGAGAGAGCGACACAGAGGAGGCAAAACTGCTTCAGTTATTTTCATCTGAATGGGGGTCCTATAGATTTTTTCCCCCAACAAATCTGTCCACCAAAAATAGCATGTACTTGACCGTGTCTATAGCTCCAGAGAGCACTCCAGACAGTGGGAGGGAAAGGCTGTAGGGTGGAAAATAAATGTACGTTTTGTTTGTATTGTTTGTGTTCTTTGGTATGTTTGAGGGGCGCTAGCCCCTCCTATGCCCAGCTTTGGGTGTTTGTGTAAATACAAACATTGAAGAGAAAAGTGTGTAAACACAAACATTGAAGACAAAAGTGAAGACGCAAATTGTGATTGGCCGGCGTGATTGGGTGTGAGGATTGGTTGAGAATGAGATGATGTATGATGATAAGAGCGCTCCTCACTTCACATGGGTGTGAGTTTTTGAAGAAAATGGGAAAAATGTACAAGGTTGGCTAAACTGATACCTGATCGGAGAGCTCGTTGTGAATTTTCTTTGCTGCCTTGTGTTTGAAAAATGTAATTAAATTAGAGCTGGGACTCGATTAAAAAAATTAATCTAATTAATCAGAGGCTTTGTAGTTAATTAATCTCGATTAATCGCATTTTAATCGCATATCAATATTCAACCCGAGAACAGTGAGAAACCTTTTTTTTTAAATGTTTTTTTGGTATTCCAGTGAATAGTGACTACGGGATTCCACTCATTTTCAACATTTTACTGTCATTAATATACCTTAGAGTTGTTGTGGATATAATAAAGTCCCCCCCATTCTGTGTTGCCTAGAACTGGAGGTCTGAAAAAAATCAGTAACATTATGAAGTACATCTCAGTGACATCACAAAAATGTACTTCATAATGTTACTGTTTTTTTCAGACCTCCAGTTCTATAGGCAACACATAATGGGGGGACTTTATTATTTCCAGTGCACACAACTCCATAGAAAAATGTTGAAAATGAGTGGTATTCCCCTTTAAGCAATACAACTTTTTTATCCCAACAGATAAACAAGAGCAGCAAGTGCCTATATAGTGTCTTCAGTGTGTATATGAATACTCAAATGTGCTTTACATGGCGGGGCATGAGAACAACTTTATTATGGGGGTAACATTTCACATGAGGTTGGGGCTGACCCACGCTTGCTACTTCAGTATGTTTCGCACCGAGGACAGCTTGACAGCTTCGTGCTGTGGTGAAATCACCGCGTCTCCGGTGGTCTGTGAGACATGTTAAACTGAAGCAGCTAGCAAGCCTAGCATAGAAGCTAACGTTGCTCATAAATGGATCCTTTCCTTCTGACATTGCACACAGCCATGCCGCTATCCACGCGTCCATCCGATAGCTTTTACATCTAAATGTCCATCCATGGAGCAAAAGCGATATAAGCGGCTTCTTCATTCAATTCATTTGGGTTTGGGCTTTCTGACGGAGCTGTAGCCTAGTGAACAACTGCTGCTGCTGCTGCTGCTGCTCGCGTGCCGCAGCCTATTCAGTACTACTAGAAACGCACCCAGTGAGAAACGTTCCGCGGTGGAAAAAAAAGGTGCGATTAAATGCGTTAATTTTTTTAACGCGTTAATTTTTCTGTAGTTAATTAATCTCAATTAACGCGTTAAAGTCCCGGCCCTAAATTAAATTAATAAAAATCACACCCGTGTGAAGTGAGGGGCGCTCTTATCATAGTACATCATCCATTCATTGTCAATGGGAATTTAATCTTTGTGTAGGACGAAAATAGCCGATCTGCTCGTCTACATATGACGTAAATTCTCCATTCATTGTCAATGGGAATTTAATGTTTGTGTAAGACAAAATCTAAATGAATATAGGAGGGGCCCTAAAAAAATGAAAACATTAGGCTGTGAGCAAAGCTCTGTACGAACATTTTAATTCGAATTAAACAAAAACACGATAAAACAAAATACATTAAACTCGCTTAGAATCAAACTTTTTACACGTAACGGTTACAAGTCGGAAGGAATTCACTACACAGGGGACCTATTTTGACCCAGCCGCAGTAGGAGGGGGAGGGGGGCTTCCCTTCCCCTGTTGCCCCATATGTTACCTGAGATGACAATGCAGGTGTCTTTGTTTCGTCTCTTCATGGCTTTGTAGGCGGCGTCGGCGATGGCAAACAGGTGCGGCGGCCTCTCGTACAGCTCCCGGCCCTTGTACTGTTCGATGGTGTCACGCCCGTAGATGTTCATGGCACGGTACGGGTTGACGGACACCACCACCTCCCCGATGTACGAGTAGATCCTACCCTTCTCGAACCTGGAGGACGCAACAAATAAAACAACGCGCTGGTGGTGAATGATCGGTGGTGGGAAAAGGTACTCAAATGTTTTACTTAAGTAAATGTATAAATACTGCAAAGTAGAAATACTCCATTACAAGTAAACGTCTGGAATTAAAAATGTCCTTGAGTAAAAAAAGTGCAAAAAGTATTGGCGGCAGAATGTATATACCAAAAGCAAAAGTACTCATTGTGCAGAATGTCTCATTTATAAGATTTCAAATGTATAAAAAATCTTTTGAAAATAGCCGATCTACAAGCTCACAATGTGTCGCATCGCCACGCATTGTGAGCTTGTAGAGCGGCTATTTTCAAATGGCCGAAATGTATATAGGGCTGAAGTGGTTACTGTTTGTTTCGAAATAGTAATCAAAATGTACAAAGTAACTACTAGTAACATTATTCGTGGCTGTGAGGCCTTCAAGGTGATAGTGTTTTTGCTTTTACAAACAAAGCCCCATCATTGTCTTACAAGTCACAAAAGCAGCATTCAACAGGTCACTTTGGAACACTGAATGAGACGGGAAGCTCCAAAAAAAATCTAGAAGATTGTTCCAAAAAACAGAAAATATAGCCTGTTTATGCGTACCAGGAAAAATCATGTTTCCGCTATCATTTTTTATAACCTCTGCTTGCATTAAATGACCAGCTATATAAACACTGTACCACAAAATAGGACATCTAATCCACACTGCCTGTTTGTTCAGGTTGGTACACGACATGTCTGCATATATTGGTCTACAATTCATCAGTGTGAGTGTGAGCTCTCGACTCTCTCTATGTGACAGGTTTATCATCACAGTAAACAAAGCAGTGGGTCACCAAGCCTGGGCCCTGCAAGCTGTGAGGCATTCTGGGCTACATCCTACTTCAAAACCTCACTCAATTCAACAATGCTTCACTATCACGACCCAGGAAGGGGACAAGTTGGTCCGCGTGAACACTGATGGCTTTCAGTTGCATCTCTTTGGTGTGTTTGTGTGCGTGCGTGCGTGCGTGCGTGCGTGCGTGCGTGCGTGCGTGCGTGCGTGCGTGCGTGCGTGCGTGCGTGCGTGCAGGTCAATCAGTCTATCAGTGCTGCTTGACCCCAGGAAGGTTATCAGTGACAACGTACCAAACTTACAGGTCCAGTTTTTCCACTCTCAGAATTACATTTATACTCGGGATGTTTGCAGGTATGTGCGTCTCTACTATAGACCTCACCTAACGTCTCTTGACCCTCACATATCTGTCAGTCTGGTCTCTCTTTATATTTCACGTGTCTCTATTCTTAATTTTATATATATATTTCTTGGGGGGCTTTTTGCCTTTATTGATAGTTGTACAGTAGGTAGACAGGAAACGGCGAGAGAGATGGGGGGAAGACACACAGCAAAGTTCATTGGGATCGGGACTCGAACCCGCGACACACTGTCATGCTGGATTACCAGCCAAGGTGACTGGACCGGTAAGCCGGCCCAGGCCACGTGTCTATTCTGTGTTTCTCTCTCTCTCTCTCTCTCTCTGACCCTGGGCTGCCCTGCCTTCCTTCCTTCCGTTCAGTGAGGACCAGCACAGAAGAATGGGTCTTTTCTTCACCACTGCAACCACAACCTCTGCTGCTGCCCAACAAACCTAGGCTGTTCACATGCATATCATTATATTCCCCCCAAAAAAGGGTTCATATCAATAGGTCCCAATATAAATTATTTGAGATTAGCTTGAAATCAGCACTGCCACAAAAAAGGAAGCGTTACTTAACCACTTTCAACCTGGCGTCCCTTATTTTGGGGATGTGTTGTGACATAGTTCAGCTATTTTCACTTTTCGTTGCACGACACAGTATATATCGTGCTGAACTGGTTGACAAGATATTAAACTGGGCCGACCAATTTCTGTGTGTAATATCAAATAATATCAGATATAACAGACATGTACGTCCACTGCATAGTGCATAGAATGGGCCCCTGAAGGCCCTTTTCCACCGAAAGAACTTTGGTTCTAGAACTGGTTCCGTTGTTTATTCTTTATGATGGTTTATATCACATCTGCATCTTCCAACCTGATTAGTGGCATGCCCACTTTGGTTCCAAATTCAGGGTATTTTTTGGTTCCAGTTTCGAACTAACTTTTAGGGTGAAAAAGAACGGAACCGGTTCAACCCCGGTGGAAAAAGGACCCGAGTGGCAGACGTCCAGTGTTCCTCCAAAGGCCTGCTGTCAGGAGGAGACAGTTGCCACTAAAAATAAACCCACAGTACAGAAGTCCTACAATGAGAGGTTTGTGAGGTGCTGCTGGATCAAGTGCAAATCTGGAAAGACAGTACTACAGTCCTCTATGCTCCCCTATGCTGACGCAATGCAAATAAAGCGGGTCTCTGCACACAGGGTCTCGGCGAAGGTTGAGAAAACCTTAAGCAGAACATAACAGACAAAAGAGGAGACATTAAGATGAGTTCTGAATGTGAAACAACAGCGCCATCGGCATCTTTCCGCCCTGAAAACCTAGACTGTCGATAAATGTGTGCCATGACCTCTTTAATCCCTCTAATCCTCCCTAATCCGCACCATGATCTCTCTCCCTTAAGATCATTTCTATGGTGTATACAAAGCGGGTGTGGGTTCGCGCCTGTAATTAAATATGATCTGAATAATAAACTAGTACATCAAGTCGCTATGTAATGATATGTTGGATTATAGCAGACACACCGGGAAGCAGAGAAACCAGAGTTACTTAGCTCAGAACTAAATCATTAAACATAACACAATGTCCTCTTATCTGGTGTTGGGTTCACCTACACAGCATGAAGATTGAATAATGTAAAATAAAGTCACTGGTCGTCACATGCACACGCACGCACGCACGCACGCACGCACGCACGCACGCACGCAGGGAGGGAGTGGAAGGGCAAGGTCATGTCAACTGTATTAATATCCAACTGAGGGGGAGTGTGTGCAGGTCATCGCCACAGCCATTAACCATGCAAATCAGCTACTAAACGATCCACACATGGCAGCTCATCCTTGTCTGCAGTTTGTTGAGTGACTCACACAACAAACTGGAGAAAGGCGAGGATGAGCGGACACTCACATCTCAGTGAGTACTCATATGTCGTGATGCCACGCTCTGCTGGGCACCAGTCGCTGACTCGCTGCCACACAGGGCGCTCACACACACACACACACACACACACACCCAGGGTGGCATATGAATGAGCACAGCATGTTGAAAGTGGGTAGGTAGGTACCTTGGCAAGCTGCACGGTTTGAACAGTGCTAGATGGAGGTTACGCTCGTCTGATGGCTGGTATCTTTAAAGGACATTACAGGCATGCTGTCTGGATGGCACGTTTAGCCGAGTCACTTCAGACCGTCAATCATTTTTCAAGGCATTCTCTGGTCATTCTGTGTCCATTCATTTCGATTCGCGATGAAAATACATTTGTGTTTTTGCTGCATTTTAAAGTGCAGAGTTGATTTTAAAAGTATATAGTCAGGGTGGCTACTGGCTAGTGACTGAGCAAGTTCAGTCAACAATGAGCCCTTTACACTGGCCTATCTGAAATAAAGTATATAGAAAAACATAAAGCAATGAATGTGAAAATGGTCTATTTATGTACGATATTAAGACCAAAGCCGTGAATAGACATCACGGGTCCAATTTTCGTCCTCATCCCTAAACCTCTTTGCCTTATTTACTATTTTGATTTTTTTTTTTAATAGTTCAAATAGCCAATCTACAAGCTCACGTGTCGTGTCGATGTCGATCGGCTCATTGAACAATTTTTAAATATTTTTCAAAATAGTAAAAAAAAGGTAATTAAGTTTAGGGATAAGGGTAAAGGCACTGACTAAAATAGGGCCCATAGTCTACTGTCACCATTATGGTCTATTCTTGCTAGCCAGAAATAAACAGAGACTGATGAAGATGTAATTATTAAGAAAAATACCCTGGGCTAGTGTTCCAAATCCTTCATTTCCAGTCCTGATCCTTTTACAAAGCACTTCATCAACAATGTGGATTAACTTGCTTTTAACTTTTAATCCAGTTCTTTACCACATGAACCCTAGAGAGATGTCATACAGTAATAGACGAACAATCGACAAAAAAATAAGCAAACACTTGCCAAATCTACAGAGTGTAGACAAAAAAATTAAATAAAAATCACACTTGTGTGAAGTGAGAGGCAGCCCACTGTGGCTGTCATATGACGGGGGTATGCTTTAAACGGTGGGGCCTGCTTAAAGTAAACATTAAAAGTAGAGAGACTTGGCTGCTACATGACGTCACGAGTGAAAGCCAGGCGTTGGGAGGGGCTGGCGCACCTTCAAAAAAAAGAGGGAGCCAAGTATCATGTAGTAGTAACCATGTGTCATACTAACAACAAATAATTTTGCATACACGTAAGTCAGGTCTGCTGCTAATACCATCCCTTTTCTCAGTGGCACTGGCTGGCTGGCAGGCAACGCCAGCACTTAACCCTGCCCTGGTGTTAGAGAAAGGACCATTGTTACCCCCCCTCCCCTTTCCGTGTCACAGTCAGAAAGGCTGCTGTGTGCCCGCTCCATTGTCCCGATGTCAATCGGGGGTCTTTGTCTGAGCTCTGCCATCCTTCTCTCACCCTGCATGGGTCGACACGGCGAGCTGCCCACGTGCACAGAAGCTTCTGAGGGAATGTTGACAATGCTCTACGGGTGAATGGTGGGCCGTATCTGACCCTGGGATCACAGTTTATTATGTATGGGGGTAGGGGTAGGTTAGAAGGCTGCCATCCGACATGGGAAGAGGCATGGAAAGTGACTGAATAAGTAAGGAACACGAGGGACAGCAGGTTGGGTGGTTGGTATTGGAGACCACCCAGAAACATCCTGTTGCATCCCAGTAATAACATTTCCTAATAGGGCTTTAACTACAGTAACATGGAGTACGAACATCTACACTAACCACCAGGTTGAATGATTGATTGATTGATTGATTGATTACTTTATTTAACAGCAATTTTTTAACTGATTACAATGGTTGTTAAAAGGATAACTTTGCACACATTCCCACTAGGTTAAGGAAGAAATGCCAAGAATAAAAAATGATGCACGCCAATTTCTTCTCCCAGACATATCTTTACTTTATAACGTTTCGGGCCGAAGCATCAAATCAGCATCATGATGGCACCATTACAGGCCAATTTGCACTGGACCGATCAGCATGAAACTTGGAACGCACACTCCCTAGAGGCCAAAGAAAAACCTCTGCCGAAGGCATTTTTCACACCCGCCTTTTTATAGCGCCACCAGGATTTAGGGTAGGCAAAACACTTTTTAGGATATCACTGCTACAGATTGGCTAAGAGATTGGCATCTAAAGTGTTCATGTCTGTGCAATAACTTCAATCCCTTAACTTCAACAGATTCCATTCACCACTATAATGACTGAATTCCAAATTAACCTACCTGACCTGTCGCTGACCTACAGGACCTAAGGAACACTTTCTCTAGTTATACCTGTTCTCTTAACAACTTCAGAAATAGCTAAAACAGTAGCTCTGTGATAGTGGACAGGCAGGAAATGGAAGCAAAGGGTCCCCGAGCTGGCTGGAGCGGCAAGGACCACGCCTTGATATAATTCACTTTACCTGGTGAGCCACCCGGTAGCGTATATTTGTATCTCTTTCTTTTGAAAATGTTAGATTACAATGACATAACCAAAATACGGACACCAGGTTTTTTTTGTTTCCAGGCTATTTCAACGTAGCCTGGAAACCAAACGAATCTGCTCAAATTGCCCTCTGCATATTTGTTCTGGTACCGCTCAGCTATTTGTTCTGGTACCGCTCAGCTGTGAATGGATTTCACTCCCTGTCCGAAGTTCCCTCTTTCCCATTTCTCATCGAACTTCTCCACTCCATAATGTCCAATAAACCTGGAATAGCATTACAAAATATCTTTCAGTTTCAACTTAACGCTGACCAGGCTGACCTTCTGAGGTGCACTTGCCTGACATTTGTTGGTCTTTAAAGGTAACATTTATCATTCATGCATGCAGACAAGGAATATAGTTTCCTCTCTGGGCGAGTCTTTATCCACGCCCAAACCCACAAGGAGACTGGCCAGCATGACTGCCATGCAACAACCTGAGCCAATTCAAAAGCACTGAGCAATCTGGTGGCTCAATAACTTAGCGCTTTATACCGCATAGCTGCTACATCCTGGATTGGAATCCTGCACAGAAGAGTGCTGTGCAGGATTTTCCAGCCTCGAACAGCATGTTAAGAAGGTCATTCAAATCTCATTTTATCATCTAAGAAATATTGTAAAAATGTAACCGTTCTTGACGATCTCTCTTTTTTTTTATCCCGTGACTTTTGTAACCAATTGTTTTCACCCAGTGTCAATTATATCTAATGTAATCCTAAATCCTGGGCGCTACACTCCCTCTGCCAACCTCAGGAGAGCAACGGACTGACATCAAGCTTCCTTCTATTTTCTCAGTTGGACGTATAGGTATAGCATGTGGAAGGAACACTTTTTCAACCAGTTCCTTTCCCTTCCATCAGGTGCCCTGGCTGGCCAGGGAGATGCAGTTTAGAGTTCTTGACGATCTCTGATCTGACTAAAGAATGGACTACTGCAACTCTCACACACTTGCCTTTCCATAGTTTCCAGATTTAACTTATTTTCACCTATACTGGTACAAGACCAGGTCAGGTCTAGCTCCTTCCTCCTGCATCTCTAATCTACTCTCCCCCTATGTGCAAACATGTACTTAAGTACAATGTTGAGGCATTTGTACTTCCAATTCAAATTTCCAATACTTTTACAATCATGTTTACAAAACTTACATTAACGACTTCATAAATGTAAATTTCGGCCATTTGAAAATAGCCAATCTACGAGCTCACAATGCGCGATGCGTTCTGAGCTTGTGAAAATTAATTTGAAAACTTGAAATGTGGCATTCTGCATAATGAGTACTTTTACTTTAGATGCCAATACTTTTGTACTTTTACTCAAGTAAATTTTGAGTTCCGTACTTTTACTTGTAACATAGTATTTCTATATTTACATGTAAAACATGTAAAACATTTACGTAAAACATGCGAGTACTTTTTCCACCACTGTATTCCAAAGCGCAGGAATGCTCTGGCCATGTAGATCAATCTGTCCCCCGTTTTAAATATCTGCTTAAAACTCACTTTTACCGCTTGTTCCTCCTAATTGTAATGTCCGCATTGTTTATGAGGGGCGCTAGCCCCTCCTATGGCCAGCTTTGTGTGTTTGTACCACGGAAATGATTTGATTGGCTGAGCACGGAATGTGATGTATGATGATAAGAGCGCCCCTCACTTCACACGAGTGTGATTTTTAATATTAGCTTCTTGTATAAAGCATGTTGTAGTTTTGAAAGGTGCTATACAAATAAAGTGTATTACGTTATTATTATTATTAGAATTATTAATATTATCGGACAAATAACTAACCAAAGATCTGTCCACAAAACCCATCCTCAAAGCCTGTCCTCAAAAGCTGTCCTCAAACCTGTCTATCCTGCCCCGTTCTCCTCGGTGGCTGGAGCAATTGATCTGAATTTGAACACAGGAATTGACCATTAGCATATATATATATATATGCACCGAATAACGACACCCGTTGTTCACTTCAATGTAAGCTGTTTATTAACATATATATCCCATGGTTCCATGGTTCCAGCCATCGGCATGGTTCCAGGCAGCCATCGGCATGGTTACACCCCCCAAGATATGGGATTAATGATCAAACTGAGCATAGCCACTGCCACACAGACACTGTTACACACAGAAAGCTGCAAACTTATAAAGGGCATGAGTGGGATGGAGATTTGGATATGATCTTCATGGCACAAGCTTATCATATCATATCATATCATATCATATCGTGATATGGTTTGACCAATCTGTTAAAATCTGTTAAGTTACATTGCTTCCAGATAGTTCAAACGAAGTGACCCTCTTGTTGTTGTTCTTACAGACAGTATTTGCGAACAAAGTGATTGCGAACAAAGTAATTGCGAACAAAGTGATTGCGAACAAAGTGATCAATTACTATAGAAGCCGGCCTAGCTTGTCTGTCTGTCTGTCTGTGTGTGTGTCACACTGTAACACCACCCTCCCGCCACCAGAGGGCTTAGGTATTTGTGTGTGTGTGTGTGTGTGTGTGTGTGTGTGTGTGTGTGTGTGTGTGTGTGTGTGTGTGTGTGTGTGTGTGTGTGTGTGTGTGTGTGTGTGTGTGTGTGTGTGTGTGTGTGTGTGTGTGTGTGTGTGTGTGTGTGTCAGACTGCCACAACAGTTCCTTCGCTTCCCGCGTTTACGCGTCTTACTTGTATAATTATCTTATTATATATATTGGCTGTTATCTCTACCAGCCCTGAAAGACAGTAGACTTCAATGCAAAATCACTTTCGTCTCTCTTTAACTGAGTCTGTCTGGGGAGGGGTTGGGGCAATATTTAGAGTTTAGAGTCACTTGGGGAGTGTCATTTTATCATTGTGGTCATGGTTTTTGCATTCCGTTCAGGAACACCAAACACAGAACAGAATTAGACCCAAAGTATCGTCATAAACCCAGACGGTTCAACATAATCTTTGACTCTTTGCGAAAGCCATGCCATTTGGAACAATACAGTGTGTAAACAGAGAGGTCCCAGAGCTGTCCGGTGTTTTCCCAAACCCTTTTATAAATAGGAGCCATGATTCATCTCCTACTCCATCATCTGCTCAAGAGTATTGAGGACCAAATGGCTCCAAATAAACCAAATCGATCGTGTGTGATCGTGTGTGTGCACGCGCGCGTGCGTGTGTGTGTGAGAGAGAGAGAGAGTGAGAGGGGGGGGGGGGGGGGGGGGGGGGAACTATCAGCTGAAGTGCCTCACTGACACTCTGGCCTTTCTCTTCCATCTGCTCTGCTCTCATTTGGGAGGATTTCCAATGACAACACGGTTAGGATGAGATTAGAGAGCATTTACAGGCCACAATGTATCAGTCTGCAGGGAACGCTCCTCGCAGATTAGCGAAGAGCTTCATAGACTTGTTTCAGACCAGGCGGACACTAATGAGATTTTTCTTTTCACGTTCAATGTAGTAGGACTTGGACTGATTAAAACATATTGCTGCTCCGGTCATGCAGGGAGACTCACTGAGAACTGGCCCACTACATATACCGTACTAGAGCCAGGACTATAGCTTGAGAAAGAACAGATTAGTGGGGAGTGGAAGGAAGTTTAGAGCTGCACTGTGCGATACGTGGCCCCTACTGATAAACAAGGTACGTATCCGCAAGCAGGTTGGAGTAGCTTATTGCCTGTATCAGCCGAGCAACAAAGCAATAAATAAGGGAATTATGATACCAAACGCAGCAACCACACTCCCCCGCTGCACTTTGCCCCGAGTCCTTGTCTTTCAAAAACATTAAAACACACACCCAACGGACTGCAGCCAAAGCGAGACTAAAGAAATACTGCACAATGCAGGATCATTCTGGTGTCAATACTGTACTGTACTGTAATGTCATTGTCTATTCAAAGCTTCGGCCATTATGTCACACAACCATTGACTATATTTCCATTGATGGCTTTATTTTTTTAAGGCTCAGCAAATTGTGTGTGTGTGTGTGTGTGTGTGTGTGTGTGTGTGTGTGTGTGTGTGTGTGTGTGTGTGTGTGTGTGTGTGTGTGTGTGTATCCAAGGCTAATCTCGCAAACCTCTGGAATGATCTGAATTTAATGATCTGATTTTAATATGAATTTCTTGTGCTTCCTATTCCTACCTAACCTGACTTCGCCAGATTGCGGCAGTATTGAGTTCACCAGTTCTCTCAAGCAGAAACGATGAACACGGAAGCAGCGGGACAAACATTTGATATCTCCATAATAATTTTGAGTTGTAGTCTTGTTAGGTTGTGTTTACATTTGCGCTGTGGCAGCGCTTCAATATGTCATATGTCTCGCGTTGATCCCGCCTCTAGCGGCCTCATACAGCCGCATATCGCTCCGGCCAGAATTGGACCGGAGTACATCATCTCTGCCTGAGAGTTCCCAGACTCTCCCTGCTGGCAGAATGCAAATGTTGTCCAGCAGGGGGAGTGGTTTCACCAGGCTAATTCCTACCAGCAGGCCAACAAAGTAACTAAATGGAGGGGAAAGGAATAACGTGTTCCTTCGACGCGCTACGTCCGGACGGGGAAACTCTCCCCTGTCATGTAAAAAGAAGCAGCTTGGACTCCTCATGCATATAAGGAAGCATGAGGTCAGTCCAGGATTACATTAGATAATTGACTCTGGGTGAAAAAAAATGGGTTGCAAAATCGTGGGATAAAAATTATAAAAAAATAAAAATGAACATGAATGAATGGTGCTCGAATTGAGCCGATACCTTGCCCAAATATGGGGCCATACATCATAGATGACTGACGTCATAGACTAATGACATGACAACCAAGATCAACACGGGTGCCATGCCGTAATTAGACCTCGTCTTCTTTGTGATTTGTTCACATTTTCTTCAATGCCACAGTTTATAAATCATGGTAATTTGAATTTCATTTGGGAATGTATCTTTTCTCCAGGGATTACTTTGACAAAAGAAACTGCACAATGATATTAAGAGTGTTGGATTACCTAACAAAAAACAAGTTACAAGTCTCTGCAAGTTGATTTTAACGCACTGAAATGAAGGGAATCCAGTGGCTTCCAAAACTCAAACCATGCCATGTTTTGGAAAATGTAATAATACTTGAGTCATTGTCAGCTTAATGTAAATCACTCTGGATTAAGTGCGTCTGCCCAAATGCCTAAATTGTCAACAGATTGAACACACCAGACCACCAGTGTGATCCTTTAAAGGTTAGCAGCGTGAGTGTGCTGGTAGATTATGGGCTCCATTTTCGTCACCGCTAAACCCCTTATCCCTAAACTTGCAAAACATTTTTGAATAGTTAAAATGGCCAGTCTACAAGCTCACAACGTGTCGATGTAGATTGGCTAGTTGAACTATTCAAAAATGTTTTGAAAAATAGTAAAAGTAAGAGGTTTTGGGATAAGGTAGCGGTGATGAAAATGGAGCCCTTAGGGCCCTATTTTCATCAGTGACATCTAAACCCCTTATCCCTAAACTCCTTTTTCACTATTTTTAAAAACATATTACAATTGTTCAACTAGCCGATCTACATCAACACGTTGTGAGCTTGTAGATCGGCTATTTGAACTATTCAAAAACTACAAGCTGAAAATGCGATGCATTCTGAGCTTTATAATCAACTCCCTCCATCTCATATTGCTCTGCTTTCCCTTCGCTTTGCTTCTCCTCCCCTCCAACAACCTCTCTCTGCTTTCCTTTCCCTTCGCTTTGCTTCTCCTCCCCTCCAACAACCTCTCTGTGTCCATCTACGTCTTCTTGTCACTCTCTGTCTCCCTCTCTTTCGCTCTCTCTCTCCATCTATCTCTGTCCTGTTATTATGGAAAATAAACATTGTGTTTCTTCAAGACTATTTTAGCAGAGAAACAGACATTTACGGTAGCATATTAGGCCCCACCCCCCCAGGCCTCCTGGGGCAGTAGTTCGGGCAGAAAGGTCCAAATACAAGTAGATAGATAAGCATTCTAAAAATGTCTATTACACTGTCACTCTGTCTCCCTCTCTTTTGCTCCCATCTTCTGTGTTTCTCTCTCTCTCGTTTCCCAGCAGCAGCTCTAGGGAGGGGTCCTGTTGGGAAAAACATCCAAGGAAACCGAGACACTTCCCTTCACTGCCAGAGAGTGAGAGAGAGAGGTCCCACCTTTTACTACCTTGATATAAACACACACACACACACACACACACACACACACACACACACACACACACACACACACACACACACACACACACACACACACACACACACACACACACACACACAGTGTAGTTCACTTTAGTATTGTGTCATTACACCAGCCTAGTTCGTAGTGAGGGCCTTCGAGTTGTGACATAAACCACACATTTCCGAGTAAACCCGCCCCCCTTCAAAATACCTGAGGGACCCGAATACCACACATACTAGGGTACACACACACACAAATGCATACATACACCCACGCGCACACACTCATGCACACTCCCCTCAGATGTGAATTACAGAGCGAAGCCGAGCACGACCGCCGTCTCCAATCTTGTTTGGGTGGGTCTTTATGGTTATTCTGTCGGTGGTTAACTAGGGAGGGGAGCCGACGATTTATGACTTTCTCTTGCCAAACAAAAAAATAAAGTGTGGTCAAAATTAAGCTTGAGAATATAAGAAGCCCCCCCCCGCTCTCCTTACACAACCTGGCTGACAAACAAGCCCTTCCAGCATCCCACCCTCTTGACCAGACGCACCAAAGTGTCACACTAAATAAACACTCAAATCATAGCATGTCCCAATTTCACGGTAACAACAACCCAAATGTGAGTCACAGTCTATTATGTATGATGTGCAGGGATTCCCATAAAAGGCTTGATGTACTGTACTTAACCTTGTTGCGTGAGGTGTAAGTTAACAACATGTCACTGGCACGTTACGAAATTGTAGATTTTAGTATAAGTATAATTCTGGCTTAAGTGAAGCTGCAGGGCAGACCTACTAGTCTGCATTTACATTCACCCATACAGAGATGGTGGAGGCCACACTGCAAGGCACCAACTTGCTCATCAAGTGCACTTTTCAGTGTCTTGCACTGGAAGACATTTGAAAGACATTTGAAAGACATTTGAAAGACATTTGAAAGACATTTGCTCACAGAAATCGAACAAACTATCGCTGTACCTCCTTATCCACTGTACTATAACTGTCAACTTTCTTTTTTTTTTTGTGCAGGTTGAATAAGATTTATCAATCTTCTGTTCTGGACCAAAGTTCCATGGATGAAGAATACACCTGTGTGGATGTGAGTGTGAACAACATGTGATAGCACTGTATTTAAATCTACTCAGTGGAGGTTAACACATGCAGCCTGGATGGATTGTCATGAGAACTGTCCGAACGAGTAGGGATCATCCCAAGAATGCTAAAATGGCAGAGAGTTAATCTGTGACCGCTCCACTTTTATCTCTGGGGTTATTAACTTATTGAGACTGACAGTAATACATATCTCACTCTGGGGCATCCTGTCTCCTTAGCATATGGTGTTGTCATTCTCATACAGCAGCAGCTTTCACAGAAGTCTGCAATCAATCGTTCACGTTTGTTTGATTCTTTCTCTAAATATTTGAGGCAGATATCAATAAACATATAATTGACTGTCCTTTCTTTGACTAACCAACCCGGATTCCAGATCATTCCTTTAATATATTAAAGTCCCAGAGCAAAACCTTTCAGTGGAGTCATAAAAGCTGTCAATGTGATGATAGGATAGCATAAACAGACTTGCATGGCTGGCCAAACTAAGAGACGTTTTGGAAGAATATCACATGTTTTAACATGATTTACAGAAAGAGCTCTGACAAAGAAAAACCTGGCACTTCATTTAAACCTCAAGTGCAAGAGTTTCTTCAGATTACAGTACATGTACTTACTGTAATGATTATGTGATTATCACCGTGGCGCCGTGCACCACATAACATGACACCTTTGGTTAACTCAGCAGCTGTCACAGAGGTAACGTACGAATATTAAAAGCTCTCTGCATAGAAAGATCCTTTTTTTTATTCCCACACAGAAATGAAATGAAATGATTACTATATTTACCCAGGGTATCTGGGCTAAGCTCAAGAACTTGTTTCCAGCCAGGCCCTGCTCATAGAACATTTCATCGTAGTGGTTCAATGCCTTGTTCAAGGGCACTTCAGCGGTGGTAATTTTAACGTGTCGGACCGCTGATTCGAACTGGCGACCTTCTGGTATCAAGACCGCTCCGCAATCCGTTCGGCCACCGCTGCCGCTACAGGATTTTACTCTGGTGGCATTCTATTCTACTGACGACATGATACAAATGACGCTATACTGCCTGCCTGGTTTCTAAACTAAAACTTCAACTCACACTCAGACCATGTATTAAAAAAAAAGAACATCAATAACCTTTTCAGAAATTGGCCCCATGTTAGTAGAACAACTATAGTGAAGGTATTAAAGATGTGTTGCTCCACTCGACCTCCACCCTGTTTCTATCTTTTTTTTTACCCCTGTGAGACACGGACCTCCATCCAGCATCTGGGCTCTGCATTAAGGGGGATTTTCTGCCGCTTTGTAAAGGCTGCTTAGTGCTAAACAGCAGCTCCCAGCCTGTCTCTGAGCAGACGTGTGCCGGCCCATCAACACTTAACGCTCCCACCCACCCACATTTTGGCCTGTGGACAAATCAATCTTCCACTGTAACCGGCAATGAAGGTGGTTCCCTTCCTTCAGGAGCTACCGGAGCAACAGCTGGCTGCCATGGGGGCTGTAGTGGAGTCGTGGGTTATACAAGAGTTTGGCAAACACGTGAGCACTCCAAACATAAATTGCGCATTTGAAGAGCTGCGCTCCAAAATAAGATATTCCCCCCCAAAAAGCTGAAACATGCTCTTAATATAACAAGACGACTGTTGGCATCCACCGTGGAAAATACATTATGGAATATTAGCGAATTTAAAAGAGCAAATAGCAAGGTTTTCTTTGAGATGGAATGAGCGGTATTTCTTGCAATATTGTGGAATTAGTATCCACTTTTCAGTTCAATGAATGACCCCTTTAAAAGAAAAAGAAACCTGGACCAAAACCCTTGACTTGCTTGTGATGTTTGAATGCATAAAAAAAAAGAACTGCATGAGAACTCATGAGAACCCATGAGAGTCATGAGAACTTATGAGAACCCATGAGAGTCATGATGACTAAGACATGTTTGTCCCGATAACACAGGGTTTTCAACAAGACCTTGTATGTTGTAATCTCATAATCTGCAGCTCTGGGTTGAACACGTCAGCCCAGCCAAAACTTGGGGTTTCCCATCTAATGACAGCATGTCTGCCTGCTGATGAACGGTACTTATCCCAACATCCTGAGAGAGAGAGAGAGAGAGAGAGAGAGAAAACATCCATTCCTAATGAAAAGGAAGGAAGACACAGACATGACCCAGACACACCCATGAGTCTGCGAATAAAAGAAAAACAAAACATATGAGCCTAAAAGCCCCACTAGCAGCCCCGTACAAACTACAGAGGGTATGCGACTATGCGTGACATCATCATCATATAACCTGGAAGTTAACGTTACTATAGGGCAAACAATAACTTTCTGGCCAAGACAATCACATATACATCCAAATCTGAAAATCTGATTGCATTAAACGACGTTAAACTATGTCAAACTCTCAACGTTGTCACTCGATTTGGCACTCACTTTATGCATGCGCATTAGCCTCTATCCCAAAGTGGTTTGAACTGAGACAATGCCAACCTTAGAGCCGTGCACTTTCACTAATGGGGCTGAAAATGGGAAAAGCTCACCTAGATTTTAAAAAGCATTACCAGTGACAGCATTGATGTATATATATTTTATAATCACGGAAAGATTAACAACACAAGACACAAGACATCTCAAAAACATAGTTCTCACCAGGATGGTGACCATGCAGAAGAACACAGCTTTTGTTTTGTGTCCCCCGAACAAATATGCCCTCACAACAAAGGATATTGCAATCCACCAGCTAAACATGCCCGCTGTCATCATGTTGTGCATCAGCAGTGGAAAACCATTGTACTCCAACCCTGCATCTATCCTGATGTTAGCACACACTTCCTCTACACCAGTGGTTCTCAACCGGTGGGTCCCCACATGATGGGGGGGGGGGGGGGGGGGGGGGGAGACAGAACATTTTAAAATAGACAATCTACAAGCTCACAACACCTCGACGCAGCATGTACATCTGCTATTTTCAAATCTGTGGAGCCTTACCGAGTCACACAAAATTTAATGCCTCAACTCCTACAATCCAAGTGCTTGTCAGGTTGGGGGGTCCCCTGTTCAAATATGATTATCATGGGGGGGTCATAGAACCACTGCTCTACAGTGACACATGACAGTGTATAAGTGGAACCTAATGTAGAGCTGCGACTATTGATTTTCTTGACAATACATTTTTCTATCGATTACTCTTGAAATTAATTATTTTACTGCAAAGTACGAATATATTCGTACCCCCCAGCTATGGGACGTTATCAGCCCCCCCCCCCCCCCCCCCCCCTCCCCCCCGCTATTCATGTCAGTGGAAGTTGCTCAGTGGCGTTTTGAAGCACCCGGAAGGACCGTCTACTTCCGCCTTTTTTCGATTTGGCCACCAAAATTTGGTTCCCAAAATGCGGAAGTGCAAACGCGCTCCACGTTAAAGCCCAGCTGCACAGGGTTTCCTCGTCATACTTCCACGGGTCCGCCTGCAGTCCCTCCTCTTACCACTAGGGCCCAGTGCTTCAACGTTGGAGAGCCTCACTGGGGCCTTGGTTCAAACTCAAAGCAGGAGTTTCAAACCTCCATAACTTGGAATCTAGGAGAGCTGTCCTTACTCCTTGGTGATCGTCAGCCATCCAAAGTCCGGATGTCATTTGTGCCTTCGCATTGCTCCCGACATGTAAACGTTTCTGGCGACAGGTAAACAGTGCGCGCTAATGTTAATGATAGCCAATGGTTACAGTGAGTGTGTGCAATGCATGGGGCTACAGCGGGGAGGAAACCGATTCTCTTAATGTGACATAGGCGCTGGCATAGGTTAACTACATTTATGCTACCAGCTAGCAGCAAAAGAGTTAACAGAATAATGTTACGTGTGTGACAATTCGTATGACTATGAAGAAGCGTGATTTTTTATATATGTATTTTTTTAGATATATTATATTCAACGACTTGATAAACCACTTAAGCCCACTTGGGTCCATTTGGTTACATTTGTACACTTTGTTACAAAGGGATAGTACATTAACATGAGTGTAGTTACAGTAGGAGGTGGGCCACAGGTGTGTCACAGTGCAACAGGCTTACATAAGTTACATTACATGCACACATGGATGATAGGCTGCAATGAAGGCTGCCTTGCCTTCACATCACTCACAGTCTAGCATTAGCTTAGCCATGTGTTCCACCCAGACATGCTAAATACTAAATAGCCCCCCTGTGGCGGTTTGGCAGCTCTGGATACTGAGGAAAATGGGAGCCAGGTGTAAACAGCCATGCACAAGACTGGGTCGCTGGACGCTTCCAGAGAACCAGGCCAGTGCCCATTCTTTTATTTATTGTCTGACTGAGATCACAGCCACCACAGACACACACGTACACAAACCAAACCCACCGACCCCTTGCACGCACGCACACACACACGCACACGTACACACGCGTGCGCGCACAGCACCACACCCGAGATCTGACCTGTGACTGTAAAACAGACTCAACACACACTGAAAAGAACAGAGCACTCCACTCAGATTAAATGTCCAAATTTCAATAATAGAGGCTTTCTGGTGAGGGATGGGTTCAGATTAGGGACCTGTTAGCTTTGCAGAGCCCGTTTGCACTTTAACACGCCGTCGGCAGCTGATGTAAAGTCGCTGCACACTGGCTCCGCTAGCAGACAGGGTGGAAAGGAGGAGGGGGGAAAAGACTGAAGAGAAAAATGAGAGAGAGAGAGACGGAGAGAGAAGGCCATCCAAGGGAACCAGACATTACTCAACACACTATTTCAGGAAAGAACGAACTCTGATTTCTATCAGGGCTAAAGAGAGGGCAGGACAAATCTCAAAAACAGACAGACGGACACACAAGACAGTAGAGTAATAACACAGTATAGGGAAAGGGGATGGATCTACTGTAGATAGACTGGGATCATTCACCATTAGGGCTGTCACCATCATCACATTTTAGTTGGCAATTAATTGGCTAACAAAAATAATTGCGATTAACGATTTAATTTGATTTGTGTTTTTGGCATCGAAAATGTGAACATAAAATAGAAATGACATTGCTGTTGTGATGTGACGCATTGTAAAGCTTGTAAATCTGCCATTTCTGCTATGTTTTGGAACATGGAAACGATTATGACGACTATGCTAAATAATTGCGATTATCTCAAAATAGTCACAATTAGGCGAGTGTGTAATAACTGTGACAAGGTCTAGTCACCATAAAGGTGACAGAGTGACACTTTAAAGTTAGGCCTATAATGAGCAGGATTTGCGGCCCAGCTGTCCTCCAGGGCTCAACGACACCAATAGCGCACACCTAATGCCCACAGAGAATGTCCAGAACAACATCAAATCAAACAATAGAGGTTCAAGGTTAAATTACAGCTGGTGCACGCGTACATAAGATTAAAATGTATTTTTGTCCTTCAGACAATGTATCAGCATAATAGGGTCTAATAATAATAATAATAATAATAATAATAATAATAATGAGTCATAAGTGTCTGAGAGGGAATTATTTTTGGCATCTATAGATTGTTTTTTTTTTACTGATTCTACTCATTATACCTTTAAGCCAGAAGACAAATAAATCATGATGACACGAACACGATGAAAGAACGGTGCACAGTGCAGCGAACAGTGCATGTGGGCGTGTGACTCATCATGCAGAGACTGTGAAGTGATGCGAGGCCTGTGGGCTTGGCTGTGAAAGTGAGTAAAGCGCTCCACCCCCACCCACCCAGCCTCAAGGCACGGCTCCAACAGGTGCGCAAGAGAACAATAGAACACAGGAGAAACAGGAGAATGACATCACGGCCTCACACACACACACACACACGCAACACAACCCCTCTCTGACTCACTAACACAAGAACATTAGGGGTTCCCGTAAGAGTCGAGACCCTTTAGCCAAAAATGATTAAACATTCATTCATCCAGTAAATGAGCCTCACTCTGAGATAGAAGATAAAGAGTGTCGTCGACTCGTCGTATAAATGCCTCATATCATGTCGAGAGAGGGGGGGGGGGGGGGGGGGTTTGGGGGCTGCTGGGAGCTCGCATTCTGCACTCTGCTCAGGTGATGTGTCTCTGAGGATGCGTGGCTCATTAAAGAGCCAGACCTTTGACCAGGAAGTGTAACCAAGGCAAACATCTAGTGCCATAATAGACACGCCTAGTAGTAGCTCAGTGAGGTGTGTATCTGTCAGTGCATGGTGGTGGTATTACTGCAAGACTGGACTGAATTTGACGGCTTATGGTAATTGATTCTACAGTGTGTATCCAAACTTTACCCCAAAGAGATGGGGGGTACCGTAGAGAGAGAGAAACACACACACAGAGAGAGAGAGAGAGAGAGAGAGAGAGAGAGAGAGAGAGAGAGAGAGACAGAGAGAGAGAGACAGAGAGAGAGAGAGAGAGAGTCAGAGAGAGACACACATACAGGTACAGGCAGACAGACAGAGAGAGAGATGCTAATGTTGGTGCTGTCTAAGTATATACCCTGCATGCTTAATGATGCATCATACACATGCACGGTGCACGCACACACACACACACACAAACAGCAAACACAAGCACGCTACTACACACACAACCCACATGGGACTAGAGAAAAAAGACAGAAACGAGAAAAAGGAGGACAGACCAAGACAGAGAGAGAGAGAGAGAGAGAGAGAGAGAGAGAGAGAGAGAGATGCATTAACAACACTGCAAACTTTAGCTGCGCGTCCTACAGCCAACCCCGCCTGCCAACGCAGGCAGTCCACAAATGAGACGTCTGAGAGGGCTGCTGCTGAACTTATTTTGGGGGGGGAATAAAGCTCCACGAGCACAGCCACAGCCCCTGTTTATGTAAGGATGGTAATATGTTTCAGATTACAGGGGGGGTTGTATGGAAATTCTTGTGGCGGGACTGGACTTTTCATTGCTGGAGAACAGCAGAGGCGGCCCGCGACTTTGTGCTTTTCCTCAATAAGTCGTATAAATCTGGTGTTCCCCCCTCCGTCGCTAGGAAGAATTCTCTTTGCAATGCCGGCGGCTTGTGCCAGGCGGCACTGAAGCAACAATTCAGGGTACAAAGGAGGGAGACAGTTTCCTTAAAAGGCACTGGTATAAAATTAGACCCCTATATGTAGTAGTGCCAAAAGGGTTCATTCAAATTGGCTTAATCAGCCTCTTATGGGTCTATCAGATACCTTTAAGCCTGTCATTTGTGAAGCAAGCTTCTAAAACGAGTGTGCTGTTTGTGAAACAAGCTTCAAAATATCTGATACCCTTTACTTGTACTTTTTGTGGTAAAAGCACTGAAACTTTCTTCTTGATCTCCTTACCCCCCCCCCCCCCCCCCCCCCCACCCCCCACCCCCTATCTTCTTCCCTTTCTTTGTTTTCTAATTTCACCCACTTTATTTACTTGTAAAACTGTGATGTGACAATAAAGCTGATTCTGATTCTTCTGTCATTATGACTGATGTGTTGGCAAGGAGATGAGTCAAATAGGACAGTGAGGAAAGGAAAGGAAATGGGAGAGCACTCTCTCTCTATCTGACTTCATCTATAAATATTTCTCTTCCAGTCACTGACCACCACCGGGAGGAAAGAGAGAGAGAGAGAGAAACAACACTTTAATTGGCAGGTTGGGATCAAATATTCTTAGAGAAATCTGTGGCGTGTTATCGCCCAGTTTCATGTCGGCCGCCGGTCTCAGACCTGTCTGTCAGTTTCTCTCTGCGAAACGCACATTTCATTTCTATTACAGGAGGACTGACATGAAAGGCATGAAAGTATGTGAGATCTGGCAAAGTAATCTTCCGTGCCAGTGTGTAAACTCCAATGGAGCATGGATAAGGAGCGGGCCTAAGCTATATGAACAAACACTGTCTGGTACATAACATTTGTTTTGATACTTTCACCTGCGCACTGAATGAGAAAAAAGGCAGGTCCTTGCTCTATTGGCTAATGTCTCGCACGAAAAGGAAGTATACACATGTAGCCTAACCCTTGATCGTGGATGTCTGACACTGAAGCGGAATCGCTCCACCTGAGCCTGCCGGGGTACTTCGACACCGGGCGAGACAGAGAAAGGGGGAGTCGGGTTGCAGCGCCCCTCTATCTGCCGTTACATCTATAAATGAGCATTTACACACCTGAGACGGGACAGCCATTGTTCCAATTACTCTCGTGTGTTCAAAGTTCAACAGCTGCGGGTGAAAGTGAGAAAAATCGAATACACTTTGGACAAGACAAAACATCCAGCTTCTCTGTCATACGATTCCTAGCCATGCTACAGTTGGGTGCCACCGATATTGTCCCTTATCATTTGACCCATTTAGGCCTGACCTCAAAATTTTTAAAAATCCTTCTAAATCCTCCAGTTTTCTGAAATAAATATTTTCACGATTTTTCAAAAATAGCAGACCTACAAGCTCGTAGCGCGCCACTCGGTGGCGCGCTATGAGCTTGTAGATCTGCTATTTTTCAATAGCTAAATTATAACATAATGTTTAAAACACCAAAAGGGGTTCCCTGTCCTTTTGCGCAGATCACGCAAACCTCAGCAAAAAGAAAAGGACAATATCGATGGCCTCCAACTGTAGCAGAAGAGCTACAGGAAACAATGAAATGTGAGGACCAAAGTCAAGGAAATGCCAATGGGAAGAAGAGGCCAGCTTCCCTGCTTCCTTGCCCTCACCCCCCTCCATATTATTAGAGGCTTCCGGTTCACAATCCCCTCAAACGCCACACAAGATTAAAGGTCAAAGCACTTAATATATCCATGGGAGCAGCTCATGCACTCACAGAGGAAAGGGGAATTCTGGTTATGAATGATCACCATATCATAATGTTCCAATAGCTAATGGATTGAATACATTGAATTATATAATTTAGCATCCTTGCTGTCTCCAACAAAATAGTCCTAACTGCAGACTGTGCAGAGCCAGGTGGATGCATATTTGGCAATAGCCTCTATTTAGTGTGTGTTTGTTGCAAATGTTTTAATGTAAATTGTAAACAAATCACAGAAAAGCTAAATTCATGTTCAAGTCGTCTAAACTTGCTTGCCTTTGTCTGACTTTGTATTGTCTTGTGAGACAAACCCCACCCATGGACTCTGAGCAGTATAAAACAAGTAGTAACAGTATTTGGGTCATATTATGACCCATATTCTGCCAACTGAAAGCTGTCTTTCTTTTGACTCCGTTTCATTCATCCAAACAAGTCTGTGTAAATAAATTGAGCTTCATAGTGAGAGAACACAGCATCAGCCTAATGGCCTCCATGGTAAAGTGCATGTCAGCTATTTAATCTGAAGTATCACACGCCCATTTGGATGAAGAAGAATTCAGAAAATGCTGCTAATTGTTTTGGAAAAACACAGCGGTTTGCCAGGAAAGTTTCCCTGCTCTCCCAGGGACACACGAAACAACAGTGCCTCATAAAGACAAGCTCAGCAGTGATAACATTGTACCATGCTGGCGGGCTACAAGTGAGACCAGTTGGATGTACACTGGATACGGTAGCTTCTGCTGGATAGAGGCTTAGTTAGACCCTTGGAGAGTTTGTTTTGCTGCTTACTAGAAACTTGCTCGCCATTGTTATTTTGGTGGCTTAACTTCTTGACTTCAAGCAGTCTCACCTTTGTTCTTGCCAACCATGTAAGAGCTCCAATCTAAGCACGTGTAGAGATCTAATCTAAGCAAGTATATACATAACCATTAGATTTTTCTATAGGCTTTACAAACAGGACTCGGCAGTGTCAACTAGAGATATGCTCCTCAGAGCGCATATCTCTGGCAGGCTGGATTGCCTAACCAGAACTGGAGTATGAATAGGACTTTACATCTAGAAGACCTTATCAGTGGAACTGCAATGCTAGGGAACAGCTTGGAACAGCTGGCTCCCCCCGGCCAGCACCGGGGGAAAGCTTTTTCCTGCAGGAAACACTGAAGTCTAAACACAAACAGGTCACACGGAATCCGATTTCTACAAATGCGACTTGAGACACATTCAGAGGTGGTTTCAAATTTGATTCAAAGCTGATTTCGGGAGATCCGTCTGAACGCAGTAACAGGATCTAAATCGGATTCCATGGGACTCGTTTGTGTTTAGACTTATTTAAACAAATCGGATTGCAATCTGGATGTGGCACAGATCTGATTCAGGCTGGATTTGGCTGCCAGTCTGAACACAGATCTGTGACAGATCCGATCTGGTCACAAGAGATCAGATTTCACTGCAGTCTAGACTCTAAATGGCACCTCAAGGGTTGTGATGCCGATTTGAAAGATTTGGTGTGGAGTGTCTTCCTTTGCCTACTGGGAGTATGTTCATGCAAAAGTTTAACACTGATCGGTCCAACAGTGTGCACAGACAAATGATACTCCCACACATAGTCACGAAGATGCAAGATGCAGCTTACAGCAGGCGTCTCTTCCGGATTTTTAAACAGCTGGTGGATGGAAAATGAAGCTTGCGTGCGGCTGCAATTTGCAGCGTCGACCAGAAAACCGTAAACGCTTTGCCCACGCTGCAACTTGCAGTCGCACGCGAGCTTCATTTTCCATCCACCAGTTGTTTAAAAACACGGAAGAGACGCCTGCTGTAAGCTGCATCTTGCATCTTGTTGAAGTGACTGTCTGGAAGCGGCTAAACAGACAGGGGCAAAAACATAATCTCCGCCCCCCTACCTGGTGGCCTGGCGGAGATAATAAGGCTCTTCTGCCAACTGGTTTAATTCAGGCAGAACTAGTCCCAAGACCTCTACAGGAACGCAGCATAAATGGTTTTCCGACCAAATCTCCACAAAACACTGGGCATCTGCTATGGTCTATTTATGGACTCTCTCTCAGAGAGGGCAAACCATTCAACCCCACGTTAAACCAAGTAAATGTCAACTCCAACAAGCAAAGTCTGGCCAAATCAAGGGGCAAGGGGACACAATCTTCCACAGATCTCTCTTCACATGCAATCGCTGGGGGACTTGGCCATTATTAGACACTTATCATAGCAACTTGGCAAGCAATTAACTCAGAAACTGGTTTCTCACAGACAGTGTAAAACACACCCCAGAGACATGTAGCTCCATGTAAGTTCACCTAGTTCCTTTAAGACAGTAACTACAGCAGGGAGGCAGTCAGACAGACCCCTCATGACCCCAAGTGCTCCTACTCCACATTGTACTAATTTAGCGACACACGCACGCGCGCACACACACACACACACACACACACACACACACACACACACACACACACACACACACACACACACACACACACACACACACACACACACACACACACACACACACACACACACACACACACACACACACACACACACACACACACACACACACACACACGGAGGCTGAGGGGAAAGAAGCAAAAAGGAAGTGCTCCTGGTTGGTCACACCCTCTGCAAATAACAATCTGCACACGCCATCTCTGGGCCGCGCGGTCCTACTGGAGGGAAAACAAACAGGCAGAAAATAGGGGAGAGCTCGGAAAAGGGAGGCACGCTGCCCTACTGCTTACATCCTGGACCTCCGTCTTGGCTGCCAATGACTGTCATGGTAGACATGTCAAAGTTAACAGCAATGGTTGTAAAAAAAACAATAGACAATGTATAATTTATCAGCGCTGAGGTGCCCCTCATACTAAAAACATAAACATACTATTTACTGAGCGATATGCTCAGTAAATATGCTGAATGTTTGGCCTCGCCCTGTTCCACACACATTACTGTTAGTTACACACACATCAAAACCGCAGAGTCCTGCTTTTTGCCACTGATCAGCGAGCAAGAGGGTTAAGCATCTTGCTCAAGGGCACCTAAAGAGAGAGAGCATTCCTCACTTCCAGCAAGCACAAGGGGGGGATTCAGGGCTAAACTGTGGAGCCACGGGTGAAAACTGAAAAGGATTACATGATGATGATGAGCACAGTTTATGAGTGTTTATTGATACTGAAACAAACAATATAGCTTCTTTAGGTAGACTCTAGACCTCTGTGTATACACTGTAGATACCCTCCACCAATTCAATAAGCCCAATTTAAAACTCTTTTTCTGGTTTCTTATTTTGTCTTTATTTGAAAATGATCCTTTTCCGGATAGAAAGCAATTCCTTTGATCGTGAGACAAGTACAAATTAGCTGTAAGTGGGCTCTTGCAACAAGTGGGTCTCACCACACACACAAGGGCCAATTACACTTGTTGTTTTACAAAAGGCTGAAAGGCCTCTTTATCTTCAGCAAAGCCGGTCACCTGTGTTGGCACAAAAAGGTTTCTTGAACGTATATTTAGTTTGTTCTGGGGTCAAATCAGTGGTTTAAGTCATTGTCACTGCATTTTGGCCAATCTATGCTACAGTACAGATTCACAGAAAACAAGAGCCATCTGCAATGCATCCTTGAGATGATCTAGAGATTTACAAGCCACAGCAATTAAAGTAAATATTGGTACCTCAGGGAGTCTAAAGTCCAACTTAGATGGATAACGGTTGGGCAATCCTGTCCTATTTCAGCACCACGGTGAGGTCATATCATACAATAAGGAAATAGCGGTAAATGGCAACTGATGCTAATAGCATTGCACTGCCAAATACCTGCCCGAAGAGAAATAACACCAACAAAACAAGGTCTTGAATAACCTCCCATGATATATTTTGAAAAACAAGAGATCAATTCTCTTTTCATGAGTTCATACATAGGTCTTTCCGAACAGACCTTTCCAGTGGAAATGTCACACTTTGTTGCTAAGAAGGCCACTGTGTTACTGTGCCATCTGGTGATGCAGTGTCTACCATCACAGTGGGTAGTCAGTCAGTCACACTACTGTTCTGGGGTGTGTGTGTGTGTTTTAAGTTTCCCCACCGATGTAATGGAATGAGGTGGGGTGGCAGATTCATGAGAGCCTTTGGAAAATGTCCACCCTCAGCCACCTTCACAGTGACGTTCACTGACAGCCTGCTTGCCATCATCACCAAACTGCTGAAACCACAGCTGATGCAAACTAGCCTCCTGTATGGGAACTGGCTGTTTCAAATAATGCTGTGTCAATGGGAGCACTGTGATTCTTTGGGTGGAGTCCCATTCAAACGCAGCATGGCTCAAAGAATATTACCGGTCCAACGGAAAAGACAACATAAGATGGAATGTCTTTAGTAGTGGCTCAATCCAAGACCAGATCAGAGCCTCTATTGTTTCTGCATACCTTCATGAATATTATCAGATGACCACAACTGCACATGGGTAGTAGTAGGCTACAACTTGCAATCGATAGCTATAAACTCATCGGTTACGAAATGCAAATATGTCTGAATGTTCTCTTAATTCAAATCAAATTATCAAATGTAGGATAACAGCCAAATGTCAGCTACTTTAAATGATACTTATAGGCCCCCAGTAGGTTATTGATTATGATCCAATTCACTATTCCAGCCTGTCTGTAACTCTGTGTATACACCTGTTGCTGCCTGGCAATTATATCAGAATATCAAAATATTACAACAAGAACCTGTGTGAATCTGTGATGCTGTACTGTGGTCTGTGGACCAGAGACTGGACCAGTGGCAATGGCTCTCAAAGTGGGGTCCAGGGGGACTCGATCTCAGGGTTCCTTGAAGAGGGGTTTCTAAATGTACCTTTACAAGTCTGTAACTCTTGACAGTATACACATGGACATTAAACCAAATACCATTTGTATACGGTCTGTCAGAAGGGGAGACCATGAAATGTAAAAGTTTGATTCTTAAATTGAGAACCACTGGACTGGGTAAATTGTACGGTACGTGTGACTAATCGTAATGACGCTGTCAAGGCGCGCTGTTCAGTGACAGACAGACCACTGAAACCTCAAAGGTGAACGACCCGTGGTCTTTGGTCTGTCTCTGCTTCTGCAGCTCTGCTACTGTTAGGTTTACTCACCTAAGTTTGAGGTTGGCCATGAATTCCTCCAGAGAAACGTTGTCAAGAAGGACAAAGTCAGCCTTTCCGAACTCCAAACTTTCGTGTTCTGCCATATCTGACTTTATCTTCTCGTTATTCGGCTCCGTTGGAAAAATAATATTCGCTGTAGTGTAACTTCAAAGTGTCCCACCGCGGCAGCAAAGGTAAACAATGGCGCGCTGCTGCACGAGAGCACCTATACTCTGTTGTGAGCGGTGTGGTCCATTTTTATTCGAGTGTACTATACAGTCGTGGTGGTTAAATTATATTTTCGCTCATTTTACATATAAAAAAGTCCCAACGTAAATTGCCAGTAAAAAAAAGAGGGGGATATAAATAGTGCAAACTTTTGTCGAATTTGAGTTGCTGGCAACTATCCCCCCGTTTCTCACAGAACTGAAAAATTAATTCCACATTAGGTTCATATCCAATTATATTATCCACGCAAACTTGTTGCTTTTCGCCGAATTTTGTATCCTGTTAGACTGAAAAGCAGTCCATCCATACTGCAGCGCTCTCTCTTTCCTTTCCTTGGATGTCCCCCAAGGGGGCAGGCAGGCTTTCCAACGTTGAAGCTCTAGGTCCTAGTGGTAGGACGAGGGACTACAGGCGGACCCGTGGATTCATGACCGGGAAACCCCGTGCAGCTGGGCTTTAACGTTGAGCGCTCGGTTGCCCTACGTCACTCAGGACCTCAAAGTTGAGGTCCTGGGAGGGACTTCCGGCAGTCTTCCGGGTGCTTCAAAACGCCACTGAGCAACTTCCACTGACATGAATAGCTGGGGGGGCGGAGCTTCGCGCTAGTTCAGTCTCTATTATATATATACTCTATGGATGTCCCTCGTCCACACACTACTGACCAATAGCATCGCATGTCCCGCCCACCGCCCTGTTGAGGTGTTTGGTTAGAATTTGTGTGTAACATGAAAACTATTAGAACAATTTCTCTAGACCGCTGTCAGTGTTGGACCGTTTCTTTCTTTGGTACATACTTCAGTGATGACGGGGGGGGGGGGCATTTGCTAAGTTGTAGATACCGGTAAATAGATATGCGTGAAAGCATCAAGTTTGGATTTCACTTTTCTGCCATCTATGCCCATATATGGACAAAATAAAGAATTGTTTATCTACATTTTGCCCCATTGCTTTTCAATTGGACTACATAGAGATGCAATTAAAGGGAAACCTGTGGATCCGGGAGCTCAAATAATAGTTGAATTGCCCGTAGTTTGTTTTAAAACAATACGTGGTATGGTTGTTCATATTATATTGAATGTGATTTAATATCACGCTGACTGACTACCATTACAGGTAAATATTATGAATGTATAATTGTCTCTCCTCAGTCTCCTGTATTCTTCTAGCCTAGCTGCTCTCTGCTGTGCTGAGCATAGCTCAAATAACCCGGTTAACATAACTTCCTCTTGCTTTCATAGATGCTAGGGTGCCATCTTGTGGAAGACTGAGGCAAGTGACTCATATATTACAGCGTTGATCTGCATTAGTAGTAGGCCTGCTACAGCCCTACACACTGATGCATTGAGACAGGTTTGTAGACATTTTATGATTTTATATGAAATGATCCATCGTAAATAGCATTTCTGTCATTCAGCCTTGAAATATATAGGCTACATTTGCAGACCCCACTCCCGACAGTTCTTCACCTTTATGGGGGTGGACCCGGTGGAGGGTAAGCCACAGCAGTTCTTCTCCCAGTTCCCATGGACCTGTGGAGTGACGATGCCCTGACCGGCTGACCTCTCCTTGGGTGGGGGCCGTGCATAGGTGGTGCCATATTTGTCCAAGGGCACACACCTTTTGGGCTTCTGCAGGATTAGATGTTAGAAGGGCCTTGTAGAAAAGGCGGGACCAAGCCTTTGGTCAAAATTCAAAACTATCAAAATAACAACGACTGATAATAAAGACCTTTACTTCAGACGTTTCATTTACCTTTCCATTCCACATGGGCGTCGCACATTTTCTCTTTGTTGGTGGCTTGCCACTCCTGGTCCAGGATGGTGTAGGAAGTCCTTTGCTGCATATGACTTCAAGTCCTCATCGATTTGATTTGATTTTAGCACAGTATAGAGCAATACATTAAACTAAGCATGAAAATAAAAAAGGGAAAGTGCCAGGAGGAGGCAAGAAAGCCTGGGGGCTTATACGAGGCCTCTACCTATATAAAATACAATAAAGGCATTATAACAAGATATAAATAATTTCCAGTAGACATAATTGCAGTATATTAAATATAAAATCTACAACATGATTCAAACATACTTGATAATATAAGACATGATTAGAGATGAGAAGAGAATACAAAACTATGAAAATTAAGTGATTTGGTCAATCAGAACAACCTTCAGTTTGTTCTTAAACAAGTTCAGAGAAGAAAGTTGTAAACCAGTAGAATATTTGTCCCAAAGTGTAGTACCTCTGTATCTAATAGAAAACTGACCATGACTAGTACGATAAAGAGGGTGATGGAGATGAGTAGCCTGTCTAGTGTTGTATTTGTGGACTTGAGAATTTGTTTTAAAGTAATTACTAAAAGGCCCGGGGATGGAGTTGGGGGTATGTTTAAGCTTGTAAATAAAAATGCAAGTTTGATAAGTGTTAATCTGGAAAACAGTAAGTAAGGTTGAACATTTTGAAAAGTGGAGCAGAGTGATCGAGTCGTTTTGATAAAGTAGCAGTTCTAACAAATTTTCTGGGGTAGGTAAATGGTGTGGAGGTAAGAGACATAAGTGCTGGCCCAGACCATATTGCAATCTGTTAAATGTGGGTAAATCAAGCTGTAATATAAAGTAAGCAAAGTAGCAAACAGTTTTGATTGACAAGACCACACATTTTTCTGATGACACCAAGCGATCTAGAAACTTTGTTGGAAACTAGATTGATGTGTTCTTTCCAGCTGAGTTTCTCATCTACTAAAACTCCTAAGAATTTTATAGAGACTTGAGATATCTCAGTATCATTAATAGTGATTTTAGTATCTGTACAATATTTTTAGTTTTTTCCACCAAAGAGAATAAGAGCCTTGCATAGTCATTTCCATCATTTAGTTGTATCTGACCCTATGGGGAAGCTGAGCCTATAGGGTTGGTGGAACATGGCACAGAGAGAATACAGAATGAGAGAATGAGTGGAACCAACGTGAATCATTCTATTTGATATAAAAGCAAGTTGTCCATAATTCATCTACCGGCTACTACTGGTACCAGCATCTGAGCAAAAGGAAAACAAGAATGACTGTATAGAAGATGAATGTATCTCACTGCATGTGTTATAATATGGTGTACCTGACACAAGGCATTCTGTTGTTTGTTTGTTCATGCCGAAATGTGGTAGCATTGGTTAAGATAGGTTACATAATGGCAGCTCACATAGTTTCACACACAGTATATACTGGTATATGACTTAAGGATAAGATAATAATACATGTAATAGCCTGCATACTTTGTATGCAAAAAAAAATTTATATGCAGCTGACCACATTGTACAGTAGTATAAGCTGCATAGTGAAATGTTGATCCTCTATGTTACAAATCTTGAGCTCAGTCTGGAGCTCAAATTAATAAAACAAATAAAGTAAAACCACACATCAGAAGTTTGTCATACAATGCTCGGAATAAACATACTTATTATTCCAGTGTTCTATTGTCTTATATAAGTGTATGTTGCAATAAAAGTTCACATGTTACACAACATCCGGGAAAACAAGAACATATTTGATGCATAATGCATGATTTTGTTTATGTTCCATCTGTCATCTAACTATTGATTTGAACATCAGTAGCCAAAAGCAGTTTACTCACGACAATTTATCTTCCCTGGGCAGCTCATTGCACAAGATGCCAGTATCGCAGACACGACTACAACCTACAATCTCCGCGAGGGCCAATATCCTTGAAGGAAAACAACAATTTTGTACATCTGGCTGTGCTACTATAAATAAATGTACCTTGTACCATCCAATCACGAGCTGTTTCATAAGAGAGCTTGTAGAGGTTCACAAGAGAGAAGCCACGTGAATTCTGAAACAGAATAATATATCATAAGCATCTTGAGGCCTCACTTAATATGGCCAGTCAATAACAGAGAAAGTTCAATTAAGTGTGGAGTAACTCAAAGATAGAATATGAAAAATAGCACAGTAGAAATATATTACTTGTATATTGTCATTTGTTCCATAGCTTGAGAAATATTATTTTATGGAACAATGCAAATGTAAATAATAAATGTATGAAGTATCCCCTACCTGCCCCTACTTTATATACTAGTCTATAGGAAAGCCCATAGAGAAGTTATGAACTTCAGTTGAACAGTATGTTCGTAACTGATCAAGACGTAGACATAAAATGTTGTAGGCCTACAGTGTTGACAGTTTTGTGTGGTGAATAGACAATTTATTGTCTCCACCAGGCCGAAGGCATGGGGAGAGAGTATGTTTTGCACTCCGTCCGTGTGTGTGTCCGTCCGTCCTTCCTTCCGTCCGTCTGTGTACAGCTAATCTCCGGCACCGTTAACCCGGTCGATGCCAAACTTTGCACACACACTCCCTGGATGCCAACGATGAACCTCTGCCCCGCATTTCCCAGAACGGCCTGTTATAGCGCCACCATGAGGCAGCTTTTCACATTTTTTACCTAAAACTGCACCGATCTGCGTGAAACGTTGCATGCACACTCCCTAGAGGCCAAGGACAAACCTTTGACCTGCATTTTCCGCATCTGCTTTTTATAGCGCCACCAGGAGGCCGACTTTTGTAAAACACATTTCTTTATATTACTCCTCCAGATTCTGTCCAAAAATCTCACAAATCGTTACACAGTATCTCTATGGTCATGTGCTCAAGTCGGATCTGTCCGATATTTCATATTCCATCCTAATTGGCTATAATTGGCTTTCACAATTTGCAAGATTGCCCCGTTTTGAACAAAAGCCTCAAATCATGAACGCAGCAAACAATTTACGTGAAATCTTTAACACATTTTCTTACTAGGCTGAGGAATATATCCCACCCTTTTCACATTGGCCTGTTATAGCGCCACCAACAGGTTGATTTTTGCAAAACACATTTTTGGAACAAAATGCCTCAAATCATCCAATTGCCATCAAAGGCAAACATGTTTATATTACTCCTAAACATTTTGCCAAACATCTCACACAGTCCTATCCTCCTGGTGGAGACCTGTGCCCAGAAGGGCACTTTTTCTAGCAATAAAACTGTTCAAATTATCATCAGACTAGAATAAGGTCTCCACCAGGCCAGGGCAGGTTGTGGCCTCCTGGTGGTGCTATAATAGGCCAATGTGAAAAGGGTGTCATTTGTTCTTTTGCCTTTGATGGCAATTGGATGATTTGAGGCATTTTGTTCCAAAAATGTGTTTAGCAAAAATCCACCTGTTGGTGGCACTATAACAGGCCAATGTGAAAAGGATGGGATATATTCCTCAGCCTAGTAGGAAAGTGCGCAAAAGATTTCACGTAAATTGCGCGCTGCGTTCATGATTTGAGGCTTTTTGTTCAAAACGGGCCAATCCTACAAACTTTGAAAGCCAATGTTAGCCAATTAGGATGGAATATGAAATATCGGACAGCAGATTTGTCCGATATTTCATATTCCATCCTAATTGGCTAACATTGGCTTGAGCACATGACTATAGAGTTACTGTGTAACGATTTGTGTGATTTTTGGACAAAATCTGGAGGAGTATTATCAAAAAATCTGTTTTACAAAAGTCAGCCTCCTGGTGGCGCTATAACAGGCCGTTCTGGAAAATTTGGGGCATAAGTTCATCGTTGGTATCCAGGGAGTGTGTGTGCAAAGTTTGGCATCGACCGGGTTAACGGTGCCGGAGATTAGCTGGTAACGGACGGACGACGGACACACACACACACACACGGATGGACACACACACAGACGGAGTGCAAAACATACTCTCTCCCACATGCCTTCGGCCTGGTGGAGACAATAATGTTTTATCTAGTGTTTGTTCTCATATGAGCACAAAAATGTGACTCCTACACCAGCAGATGTACTAGTACCTCTAAAATAAATTTGTGCCAAAAGAGTTCATCATACTTTCCCCAGGCATCTACAGATTGGCTGGCTTTTATAGTTGTTGGCTTGTGTTTATTTTAAGGCTTGACCATTGCACTTATACTCATATCAAGCAGTGTATCAACTTTTCGTTTAATTCACATCCCACACATGCTCTACTGGCTACAGCTGCACATATTGCTAGGCTTATCTATTTATATACAGAATATACTGCATTGTTCAGTCTGTGCGTACAGTAGGCTATAGTTTTCAGCACATTTTGCAAGCAACCATATTCCTACTATAGTGAATAAATCAAGTTTGTGAAGGCAATTCCTAAAAATGTGGTACAAACGTCCATAGATGCACTATTTTGCACTACTATTTACACGTTTCAATTTTGGTGGTTAAAGGTCAAAGGTCAAGGTCACTGTGACCTCACCTCTGCCCCATTTTACTGAACATCAGGACTGCCTGAAAGGGAGATTCATTACATCTAGCATATTAAAACCAATTTAAACAAATGGAACAAAATCTGAGCAAGTTCACACTTTTCCCATGACGTCCATGAGATGAGAGAAACCATGCAGACTTCATAAATCGTATAAATTAGTCTTAAAATACATAAATCGTATAAATTAGGCTTAAAATACAGGTGTGAAATATAGGAACTAGAGAATGACTCATGATGAAGTTAGAGGTGGTATACATACAGTAAGTGCCGAAGAATCAAGCTATAGGCCTACTCTTACGTAACCTTGGGACATTATCCGCCAAACTACTCTAAATGCCTTGTCAATATTATCGTGTAAATTAACAAAATAAATATAATATATATATGTATATAATGTATATATATAAACCAAAATAGGGAATGGAACATACACTCCTTAAAATAAATACATACCGTATGTATGTAAAGAAATAATTAAATTAATAAAAACCTATTAGCATACTGTATGGCATGTTACATCCATATTTAGATATATAGCCATGGTTAAGCAGTTCTGATCTAGAATGACCTCAGAAGATATTACTGTACACTGATTAGTCAAGGCAAATAATAATAATAATAATAATCTTGCATCAGCACAATATAAGAGCAGCTCTATACATTATGAATGCAAATATATTAACCCCCCAACCACCACCACCACCACCACCACCTTAATTTAATTTTCATCACACTTCACTAATACAGAACATATTTCTATTATTTGGATCATTTTAATAAATTCTATGACGTACCTATAATCTGCTATTAATAAGGAGTCTCCATTATTAGCAATCCACCCATTCTTTAAAAGGTTGAAACTTATATTATGGGGAAAACGTTACTGTACAGAGGTGGACGTTTCCTAATACCACCGCCACTAGAGGTCAGCAACTTCACCACAGCTGCCAAGGCCCTGCCAAAACCTTCCAGCCTCCCTATTTGTTTGTTGTTTAACATTATTACTTAATGTAACTTAATTTTCAGTCCCCTTGTTTGTTTGTTTATTTGTTGTTTAACTTCATTACTTACTGTAACTTTATTTTTTAACTTGTATAACCAGGGGTCATCACCATGTCAGCTTGTGATGGACATTTTTGTCAAATTTCCAATTTTGCCACGGATATACAAAATGAGTGGTCAATATTACCTGAAACACAGAGGCCTAGCCCTGGCCTAAATGTATAATAGTGGACTCCTAATGTGCTATAGTGCCTATGCCAATGTGGTGCACTACACTGCATTTAAAAAAAATCAGGTTCTGCATGAATTAAATCAGTGCCCTCTATTCTGAAGAAAACTGGCATTTCAATACTTTTACATGAACAAAATAAGATAATTATAATTATATATTATAATTTAATGTATTATATTATACTATAGCCTAGTTCTTTTTTATAATGTTTATTTGATTTGGAAAAAGCAGTATAATAACAGCATTTCTATACATACATATGACACAAGTGCAGTTCCCAGGATTTTTTTTCACCCCTCTTCCCTCCCTCCCCCCTCCAAGTGACTCCATCTCCAGTGTCTCTGTAACATCCTTGCTTTCTTCAGGACTACATATGGCATAAAGTCAACACTTAACAGGGGCAAAGGGCAATATCGCTTCAGAGTGTACATTTCAGAAGGAGAAAAAGAAGAAAGAGCGGGCTGTATTTACAACATTGCTGAGGGGGACAAAAACAAAACAGCTTTGGACTTCGACCATGAGAAGAGGAAGGGTGTCTTAAACATTTTCTACAAAGATCATAAAGCAGGCTATCAGGACCAGTGAGATCACACAAAGTCAGCTCTCAGAGGGGCAATGTGTACTATCCAGTTGTTCCAAATTTGGTAGAAATTGTCTAGTCTAGTTCTTAGGATGTATGTTAATTTTTCCATTTTGAAAATATCCAGGACTATTCCGTGCCAATCGTCCATTGTGGGTGTGATTGGGGTTAGCCATCTTCTTGTTATTGACTTTTTGCTGGCTGCCAAGAGCACCTGCAGTAGCTTTGTGTATCTCGTCTGGTTAAGACATTCAATGTGGCCCAGGTACAAGGTTGTTAAGTTAAAAGGTATTGGAGTATTAAATACTGAACACAGTGAATTGTGAATATTGTTCCAAAACACCCTCAACTTGGGGCACCCCCAGAAAATGTGGAAGTGGTTGGCTTTCTTTGCCCCACACTGCCTCCAGCACAGCCTGTCATCGCCTTTGTATTTTTCCTGATACGGGGTCTTAAAATATCTAATAATATTTTTCCAACAATGCTCTCTCCAGTCCATAGAACAGGTTGAGGTGGAACATAGCCTAGTTCTTAATCTATTATCGGATACATGTATCCATGTATGAACACATTGATGACCCTGACTGTCCTGCTTGTAAGACAACAACATGAATGTAATCCCACTTCCCAGAACACAGACGTACAGTACCTTTGATTGATTGATTGATTGAAGAATTTATTAACAGTTTGCAGAATTACAGTACATTTCAAGCACAAACTCAATACAAAGGCTGTTAACTGTGAGTGGACGACCCAATTAAGCATTACACTTGTTTCCAACAGGGTCCACCATGTTCAAATCATCAAAACATTTAGAGACGTACAAATAGACACTTCTATAGACAGAACAGGAATTCATCAAAAAAGAATTCATCAAAAAGGAGGTAAAAAGGGAAAAGAAAAATATACAGTGAGGGGAAAAAAAAGGGGGGGCGGGGGGGGCGGGGGGGGCCCTACTGTAAAAATACATGCACATAGTTTCCACAGACACAACTCGGTGACCTGGCAACTGCCAGGCTGGGCAGCACTGGAGCTTAAGTCACAGCAGAGCAGAGTACTCTTCATGAAAAATAGACAGTTGGCATGGGGACTCTGTTGGCACTTGGCACTGCCAGTGAGCTGACAGGCCATCACACATACTGTATGACCACTAGGGCCATTAGTAGCTGTGAGTGATGCGTTACTCAGTGTCAACTGACATGGGCTTCTGGGACCTACTGGTTACTTACTGCATGACCAACACATCATTTACATTATGTCCATGTCCCATTGAAAAACTATTACTGCATACCGGTAAAATGTAAATTATATGTTTTCTTTTTTTTTTATAATATTTATTTTATTTGGAAAAAGCAGTAGAATAACAGCATTTCTATGTATACATAGGACACAAGTGCAGTTCCCAGGATTTTTTTTTCACCCCTCTTCCCTCCCTCCCCCCTCCAAGTGACTCCATCTCCAGTGTCTCTGTAACATCCTTGCTTTCTTCAGGACTACATATGGCATCAGGTCAACACTTAACAGGGGCAAAGGGCAATATCGCTTCAGAGCGTACATTTCAGAAGGAGAAAAAGAAGAAAGAGTGGGCAGACAAAAAAAAGACAAAGACAAAAAAAACAACAACAATTATATGTTTTCTAATGTTGGCATGCAACCCTAACATTTGATTGATTGATAGCAAAGGAAATGCCAATGTTCAGGAAACTCACCGTGTGCATAGTTACTGGAATGGCAAATAGGTACATTTTTAACTAAAATAGGATGTGAAGAAGAATAAAAAGTAATACTTTAGAATAGAACAATCCACATAATGTATGTAGGCCTAACGCACATGGCGTCATTAAGTATATCAAATATAATAGAATACACAACAAATACAAAACACAATAACTCCCATCTATGTTGTTTATAAGAAACCAAGTCACCTGTCACCATGCACGCTATGTTTATACCTCTTGCTCATCACCCTGTGATAATATAACCACATATCCACATTATCTTTTTTTTTTATATATTTTTTGTGGCTTTCACCTTTATTTTTGTATAGAGGGACAGAGGAGGATGGTGGCACGCTGCTGACCACAAACAAATAGGAAATGGATCACCACCACAGCTGCTTCTCTGCGTGGGATTGAGTTGCATATTATGGTCAAGTATATGAGACGCATAGCCTAAACGGCAGCAGAAGCCATACACAGTATTATTAGAACTATGACAGATTTAAGATCTCATACATGCTTCTAGACAGGAGTCACAGGACCCAAAAAAGCCACTTGTTTACCATGGGCTCACTTGGCACTGTGCCCAACAATCAAAATGAAAGGGAAATTGTTTAAATCAATAATATATTTTTGAACCACTTAAACCTTATACTACTTGAGTCCCACAGTGCTCTAGTGACTTTAAAATAAATGACATATCTCTGACTCTAAATTAAATATCTTTGCTGAAAATAGTCACATCACAAGCTCACAACACATTCGCATTGTGACCCGTTGTGAGCTTGTAGATCTGCCATTATTTGCTAACGTTTTCCCCGGAATAGCGATGCTGTTGTCATATTGGAGAATCCAAACATATCACACTGCACCAAGAAGGCTACAATGTATGAGTAGTAGTCTGCTGCTATTTTAACTGCTTCTTCCTGCTGCTATTTATAACCATGCACCTTATGTATCCTGTACCTACAGTAGTATATATATTTTTACACTAACATTTCTCACCAAATCTCACTCTTTTGTTATGCGACAATAAAGTTGCATAATGGAACTTGATCTGATGTGTGTGAGTGTTTGCCAGGGCAAACATTTCTATGCTTCTATTCCATTTGCCTCTCCCAATCTCCCTTTATTTGTCACTGACAGCTGCAGTAAATAACCAGAGAACAGAAAGCACTACAGCCTGCTGCCACTTTCACACCAAGCATTCCATGTATTTATTGTGTTTGTATGTATGTATTGATTGCACAATACCATGATATGCACCTGACTCACCTGTATTCACTATAGTGAGTAGTGGTAGTGATTAAAAAACAAACAAAAGACAGGACTTTTGCACTGACATTGGTTTATTCATGAGATTGTGTACTGACAATCATTTCAGTGGCAAAAGGTTTAGCTACAAAATCAAAACTTCAAATACATTTAATATAAATTAATACAAAAGAAAACGGTACATTTCCAACACATATGTATATATTTACAGTATACTTTGGGTTAGCCGATCTACAACCTCTGTGAGTTTGTAGATTTGCCATTTTATTTACAGTGAGCAACACCGACGACTGCAATGAAGTATAAATAACCCATAAAGCCACTTTGAGACTGGCCTTGTGGAGGTCATAGGTTGACTAAGAACTTCCTCATTCACATATGACATGCCTTGCATTGTGGGATTAGTAATACTGACTTCCTCTGCACGCCTTAAACACTTGAGTCTAAGTCTAATGGAGTAAGAAGTCTACTCTCTGGCATGATTACGTACCGATATTGGCCGTGAAACATGACATGAGACAAAGCTTGAAGATATATTGTCGTAGTATAGCTTCAAAACATAATACTAACTGGCCCGGACGGTTAGCTCAACCGTCTGGGCACCTAGGCTGCCAAGCCAGCCGGACGGCGTGCCGCGGGTTCGACTCCCGAGCCCGACGGCCTTTGCCGCGTGTCACTCCCCATCCCTCTCCCCCTTTCCTGTCCAATTACTGTCTGTACCCTATCAATAAAAACACCAAAAAACAAAACGTGTGGTCACTTCAGAACTCTGGGTCAAATTGAACCTGGTCAGTGGAGCTGATGTGAGATAAGACTCACTGATACTTATCGTATCAGCTGGTAGGAATACTGTGGCTAAATCAAAAACCTGAAATGTACAGGCCTTATTGGCCTGCAACAAAATAACACATGCAGACGCGAATCTCTCAAATCTATTTACCTTCCTGCATGACACAACATAGTTACGCAGCTATAAAATCCAGAGTATTGCACTAGCGTTATTTGTTAAGGCCCATTTATTCTCCATGTTAAATATGTGTACGTCACGTGTACTGTAATGTGCCTGTCCTTTTTGCAAAATTTTGGAAAGCTTACGGATACGGATCCATGAAATGGAAACCATGGGGTACAATGTAGCTCCCACGATTGCTTGAACTAGATCTAGTTCAAGTGAGATATGGCGGACCTTTTTCAGGAAATCTTGTCTGATTTGGTAAGAACTGCTTTGCCCAGGCACAGGGACAAACAGTTAATACATAACAGCTATTTTCAAACAGGTCCATTGTTCTGACCTTCTCGACCTCTGCTACGTTGTCAGAAAACGTTTGACGCTGAACTGTCCTCTAGTGAATGTATTGCTTGACATCCACGCCAACGCAAAGGACGGTATGTGAGAAATGACATCAGTTGAAACGGATGTGTAAATGGTGTAAATTGGCCTTTAGTTGACTAATAGTCAAATTAATTTGTCAACTGATTAGTACATTTTATCTGCAAAATTGTGTTTTCCACATACATTCAAGCAGACATCCAGAAATGTTTCAAAACTTCAAGAGAACAAATACAGCTCTTTGGGTGTCTCTTAGGCTCTTGTAAGGCTGAGGTGACATTCTATGGCAGTCAGCATCTCAGAAAAGGAAGGATTTACTTTTTACTATAGGTTTCCACTCCTCAGAAACCATACCACAAGTGGTCCCTTAAAGTGCAAATAACACCTCCCCTAAACCCCATGCTCTAATATCTATTTCATGCTCCAATCCATACTCACACGACAGCCATTTTGTTCTCGTCATACTTGAGTAGTCTGTATGGTACAGGTATACAACATGCATACTGTACGTACATACTGTAGAGATACATATAGAAATTGCAGCCTTGTGAACATGGTCTATGATGACATTGTTATACTGCACATACTACATAGCATCTTGAACTGGAATACAATATATCCAAGTCTCTTTGCATACCACCAGTCCACCACAGCGGTCTCAGTTGAACACCGGGGCTGTCGCTGGGTCTTCTTGCCCTTCCCCCCACCGCTTCTATGGCCCAAACCGTGGCATGTTTTTGGGCTGCACGTCCACACACCTTCCCATGGACGTGTTTGTTCTATGGCCTTTCAAACAATGCTCACAGGGGAAGGGACAAACATTATCTAAGTGAAGAGCTAACTAAGTACTCTGTTATTATCCAGTCACTGCGAGTCTATTCTCTTGCTCTCTCTCAGCTTCAAGAACAGATGTTCTGCAGAGGCACTGAAAACATTACATGAACATGCTAAAGCTAAAAGCCCATTCAAAGAGAAAGCCCCACATCTCCTACTATTGCACTCATAGTGGCCACATTGTGGCTAGGAGTCTGGTGATATGAGGATAATACAGACAGTCACAGAAAGACGGTCATGGATGCTTTGACCGTTTTCACTTTGCCATCTTGAAGCTGGTGAGGTCTATGGGCTCTCTGCTGGGTATGCACCAGTCATCGGCCTCCTGGGTCACTTTGTAGTTCTTCAGAGCCGTCTTGTTGAACACTGGCAGCCTCTCAATGGAGTCTGTGGATAGTGCCTGGAAGAGGCAGCAGTCAAAGAATAATAATGAGCATCGTTTACATTGAGTGCACTTGTCTAGAGTACAGCACCTTGGTGAAATGAGGTCAGCTCGCATTTAACCAACACGTCATCAAGCAACAATTTTACCTAATTCTTAAGGCTCGTACATAGTCTGGATTTTCGGTGGTGAGGTGACCACTGAACTACAACATGACGTCACGCGCCACGGTGAAAAGCAAACCACCGCCACCGCCCCAGCCCTTCTCTCTGTTTTTACTCACCACCGCTCAACTTTATTTCAGCTCCGGTGGTCAGCTCACCACCGGAGCGGTGGTCACTTCACCACCGAAAATCCAGACTATGAATGAGCCTTTACTGTGTGCTGTATTGGCTTTGAAACGCTTGCCACCCCCTCCCCGTGCGGGCGGCTACTCTACTATCAGTGTCTGGCTCACCTTCAAGTGGATGACAGCATCCGTGCCAAAGCCCTCCATGGAGTAGAGCTGCAGGTTCCCTTGGAAGTACTTGGCATACAGGCGGGAGATGGGCAAACCATAGCCAAAACCAGCCTGTAGAGAGAGAGTGAGGGCGAGAGAGAGCAGAGATAAAGGTTTAAAGGAGATGGGCAGACCATAGCTAAAACCAGCCTGTAGAGAGAGAGTGAGGGCGAGAGCAGAGATAAAGGTTTAAAGGAGATGGGCAGACCATAGCCAAAACCAGCCTGTAGAGAGAGAGTGAGGGCGAGAGCAGAGATAAAGGTTTCGCCAAAGCTTTGATACACAGGAAGCTGTCATGATATTGGTCAATTTCAGGTCTGCTTTGTGTAGGCCTGAATGCATGCAAGACAAGTTATTGGTATTGGTCCCGTTTGCGTACATGCGTGTATAAAATAGCTCAGGAACAGATAGGTGATAATCAGGTGGTTAAAGAGTAGTAACTTTTGGGTCACAAAATGTATGTACTACAGACGAAAAACAGTTTTTTGTCCTGACCCCTTATCCATCATTTATACATTATGGAAAATTAGTGTGGACTGTTTTTCGTCTGTAGTACTAAAAGGTCACAATTGTCAAGGTCACAATCAAGTCAGATGTCAGATGGTCATTCCAATCATGATGGCTGGTGATGGTGAATAGGACAGCACAGATTATTCTATTATTTTTCTTTTATTATGGCTTCAAACACGAACTGAGTGTGGGTTGGTACCCCCACTGGGGGTGTATCATAACTCACCAGAGGTGCATTCCGTATGTCCTCATATATCTGTGGGGTAGGAGCGGTAGAGAACATGTAACTGAAGAGCTTCTCAGTCTTCCTGAAGGGGACTCCGCCGCCCCTGTCACTCACCTATATGGACAGAGACAGAGTGACGGGTCAGACCCCAAAAAGACAGACCGCAAGAAATAGATGTACAGTTGGGTGCCACCAATATTGTCCCTTATCATTTGACCCATTTAGGCCAGACCTCAAAATTTAAAAAAAAATCTTCTAAATCCTCCAGTTTTCTGAAATAAATATTTTCACGATTTTTCAAAAATAGCAGACCTACAAGCTCGTAGCGTGCCACTCGGTGGCGCGCTATGAGCTTGTAGATCTGCTATTTTTCAATAGCTAAATTATAACATAATGTTTAAAACACCAAAAGGGGTTCCCGCCCAAAATGGGTTAACTGTCCTTTTGCACAGATCACGCAAACCTCAGCAAAAAGAAAAGGACAATATCGATGGCCTCCAACTGTATGATGGAGAGAATGAGAGAGACAAAGTCAAAAACTGGAAAACTGCCGAGCCATAAATGGGTGCACTTTGTGACACTTGAGCTCAAGTCAAGGCCATGAGCCAACTGACTCCCCACTCTGCATATCGTCATGGAAACTGGACACCAATGAATGCTATTCTTTATGTAACCGCCAACCAGGTGGATTGCGACAAGCAAAGAGCGAGATCTGAAGCGTGGATGATCAAGTTACAGACTAGATCAATAGGCTCTCCAATATGAAGAGTTGTGCTAGTCAGTCTTATCAGACCTTAGCAGCTTTTGTTCAACATTAAAAAAAATAACCTGGCTTGCGCAGGGTAGTAAAAAGCAATTCCCGCTTTATGATGGGGATTTTGTGTATAGTGTTTTTTTTCTATATGAAGTAACAGTAGGGTAATTATATACAGTTTAGAACCTACCTTAATTGTCATGTCCTCCCCTCCAAGAGACACCATGACCTGAATGGGCGGAAGATTGTTTTTGCCCTCATGGTACTCAATGGTGGCCCTCATGGCATTCTGTAACACAAGAAGAAAAAACCATGTGAGCTGATAAAATAGTACATATTTCAACAATGTATGGAACATATGGATGTTTTGGATGTTAAATATTAAGTTGTGCCATACCTTGAAAAGCTCAAAGAGCATGTGATAAAGATGAGAGGGAACATATGTAATGCTTATGGGCTGGTTCCTCATATTGACTGTGCGTTGGGGAGGAGAAGAAACAAAAACACAAAAACACATTACACATACATTACATGCAGCTCATTTCAGGTTAATAGCCCTGGGAACTCATGGAAATGTAAGCAACAATGACAGTGATTCCATCATTTATGGAATGATGGGTAAAGAAAAGCGTAGTGTGTCAATATTGTCTGATGCATTCAGCCGTCCCCACTTAGCAATTACTTCCGCTTCAGTGGGGTAATTGCAGGCCCCTAACGTACACATTTCAGTGCAACTCTTCTAAACCACCGTTTCCCAAACAGTGGGTCGGGGACCCATTTGTGGGTCGCGGACACCTTAGTTTTTGTTTCCTATATTTGGTTTTTAATTATTATTATTTCAAAACATTTTCTAAAAACATTCCCAAAAAAGCAAAACTTTTAATTAATTTTAGTTAATAACAAAATCCAAATAATTGTCGTGAAGAAATGAATGAAATTCCATACATTAGAACAAATATTGAAGAAGTAGTGAAAATAGCCGATGATCTGCTATTGGCACTAGTTTGTTCTAATATCTAATTTCTGTTTTGGGTCACGGGCTGAAAGGTTTGGGAACCACTGTGCTAAACTAGCTGTTGGCTGTTTGCCTGCCTCTCAGAAGTAAGAACACCAATGTGCAGGTAATAGATTACATAAAGCAAGTCTTACTGTTCATCTCCTGCACAAGGAGATCAGGAGAGCTGAGGTAGTACTGATCACACAGCATCTTGGCACTATGGAAGGCATCTGAGAGGAAAGAACAGTAGCATAAGCAGGGCTAACCAGTAACCACACTGCAATGTGATGCCAGACAGGCTGTTGTTTGGATGTGATAACATGGGAAGGCCAAAGTACAGTGTTGTTTACTCAGCAGTCAATCACACAAGCTACGGCTGTGGAAAAAAAGTGACTCTCAAATCTAACTCTGGTCACGTACACGACTAGTGTATGCCGTAAAAGTAACATTTCAGTGAGGGCTAGGCCTGTCACAATGATTACATAATCGTCTAAACGCAATTATTTGAGATCATTGCAATTATTTTGTCATAATTGTTTCCATGTTGAAAATGTTCATACATTAAAACAAAGCTGAAATAGAACGCGCGTTAAAAGCTTGTAGATCAAGCTAATATACTTTGTATATTTCAGTTATTTGTCACATCTGCCCCGTGCATTTTTTGATTACCAGGCAAACAGAAATGTATTCTTTATTCATACTGTATGTCCCAATGTCAAAAACATTTTTACAATTAAATTGTGAATCGCAATTATTTGTGTGACAATTTAATTAATCGTCAACTTAAATGTGTAATCGTGACATGAATGTGAGGGCAGTGCTGCAATCGCAGCCATCTGTTGTTGTTTACCTTTCACAACCTCTGTGACTTCACAGAGAGGGTCGATGCACCCGATGGTGTTGGGGTGAACCGGATTTGTCGCTCCGTCAAACACAAGAGCTGCGGGGGAGGGTGCAGGGGAAATGTGTCAGAATACGAGGGGGAGAATTATATAAGTTGCAATAATTAGATACCAAAAGAATTGAGCCCTGCAAATGTTTCCCACCCGTTTTTAATAGCGGGTACGGGACCATGAGATGGAAGATAGGAGACAGAGTTGAAGAGAGATACTGTACATCTATAGCCTGAAGAGACCGCTTTTCAATTTATGCACTGATGTCAGACATGGCACAATGCTTTTGTCTGGAAACTTGTGGTATTTCAAGGTTCCTCTTCTTTTCAGTGACATAGTTCACACTACTGCTTTTTCCTTCACTCAATTGAGCCAATTATCCATCATCGCCGTCAGGCAGAAACCTCTTATCTCCATATTCAGTTTTTTCTTAAATGAATGCCCTACTTGATGCTACAGCGTCACACAAGTATCAAAAGTAGTACATCCAGAAGCTTGAAAGTGAAATGTGTCACAAAGCGACGCATTTTGAACTTGTCTAATGTCTTGGCCTATCTGCTACATTTGAATTAGAATCCTGAAAAGTAATAGCTTTGGACATATGAGGTTTCCACCCGACAGACATTACATACATTTCTCAACCACATTACAACACAGTGCCTCCAGCGAGATGAACTTAGACTGGAAACAGCAAAGTATCGCTATTCCATCCTGACTCTTGCTCCATTAAAAGTAATTAATTTGTAATACTAACGTCATATGAAGAATTCAAAAAGTTCTATATCCTTTAGAGAGGTCAGTAATATATGTATATAGGGATACACAATGTTGCAATTTTGGCCAATATCCGATAATTGATTATTTCTATGGTTATATGGACGCTATAGTAAGAGCGACTATATTTTTGAGACGTTGGATCGCTGTCGACATCTCGGCAAGCACGACAGGATTTACGATCCCAAGCCTATTGGTATGCAACTGCAAGCACCTCACTCCAGCATGCCTCGCGAGGCTCAATTATGCACGTCTACCTTGAATAGTAAATATTTTACTGGCATGTCTACAAATTATGATTTGGGGGTAAATATGCATGTCCACAGTCCACTGTCAAACGTGACAAGGGAGCCTGCCGCATCAAATGTCTGATACGACCTGGGGGTGACGATGTATAGTGTCAATGTGGTTGGCACTGTCTGTTGGTTTATACTTCATAATTTATATCACAACATAAATGTTGTGAGCTAAATATAAATCGCAAATGTATGGCGTGTTAAACCGGCATTTGCAAACAAGTATAAATCACCCACTAAACCTAACGGTTTGACTGATGTATTGAATGAAGCTGACAGAACTATGGCACTCACTGTGCTGGTTGATGAGCATACGGATGGATATCCGGCTCATATAAAAGCGGTCCAGGAAGTATTGGATGTTCAGGTTGGTGACTGGGTCATAGGAGAAGGCTTCTTTGTACTCTATGATACCCTGGGCCATGGTTGGTACCACATCGTTGTGCCTGTTCCTGATAGTCACCAAGGCATCCACAAACCTGCCAAGGAAAAGATGGAAAGCATTGGCAATCATATTAAATGATGCCTCACTCACAGAGGGACCAGAACATAAAACAATATAAATAGATCAATAACAGTAACACTTTCTTTGAAGCCCATGTCTGACTATAATGCATTTTAAATACTTGATGTTTTATAATCTGCATATAACTCTGTATAATTAGTCACTTACTCCCCCAGTGTTCTGTGGTCATCAGGATTCTTGTCCAGGAATTCAAGGATCTCTAATAAGCTCTGGATATACCTGGTACCAACACACACACACACACACACACGTTTTATTTTGGAGAAAACTCTTTGATTCAGCGCACACTGTAACAGGGGTCTGGTCCTGGTACATAAACAACATGTGATAGTGCTCGTATTTTAAGGCCTTGCTTATCCTTTGAAGAAAGATATGCAGAGCAGAAGGATAAACCGTTCCATGGGAGGGAGGGAGTAAACTAGAGAAAGTGTGTCATGTGACATGTGACGTGAATCTAGGGCTAAGTTCATTGTGCAGAGAAACATCCTCCCCCGCCTGCCACCATCCTCCCCCGCCTGCCACCCTCCCCCGCCTGCCCCAGGGCCTGGACGAAGCTCAAGTTGGTCAAAGGGCATTTATAGGAATCCTGAGAAGATAAACATGCTGCTCCACCTCTATACAAGGGAGCGGCGTAACCACGTCAACATCAAGGACTGTTCACTTTTCAGCACAGAATAATTGTCTCATTAAGATGATGTTAATTACTCTTTACTGAAAAGCTTTCACTCCATTCAAAACATTTTTGTTTTCCAGTTTTGAGACACACGTTTTTCTTGTTGGACCCGAGTAAGAACTATCTCTCATTGAGGAATGAGCTGTAGTCTGCATGACAATAACAGTCAAATAAAGCAGCTATTCTTGTATGTTGTAATAGATTAACTCAATTCAATTCAATTCAAAGGGCTTTATTGGCATGAGAAAACATGCGTTTACATTGCCAAAGCAGAAAGCACAATACAACTAACTCACCAGCTGTGTAACCTTTGTACAGAAGGGGTTGTGAGCAGTTTGTCAGGTAGAAGGTTTATTTCCTTCATGATGTTTGATAACCTCACTGGGAGCTCCTGTCTCAAAAACACAAACGATGTCTTCTCACAGGCATTGATGGTTCCTGCCATTAGAAAACAGTGGTGGAAATTATCTTAATGTAATGATAAGATATAAACCTTTATTGATCCCTGAGGGAAATGCAATTGTCATAGCAGCAACAGCAAACAAAAAACAACAACAGCAAAAAACAGATAAGAATAGATAAGGTTTTTTTAAAAGAAAGACTAGATATAACAGGTGCCACTTCTGGAGAATTTGATGTTGTGATTAATGGGACTGGATCCAGGCTGGTGAAGTACATGTGTGCATTAATACAAACATACATTTGCTTTGCTGAAACAACTATTTACATCAAACTATTGAGTCTGAAATAGGCAGCCTGAATGGATATGATGTGCAGTGTCAGTATGTAAACATAATATTTTGTATTATTCGTTTTACTTCGGTGTTTATCAGTTTTACACAGTCGCCAATGTTGTCTTTCTCACACACACACATTTTAACAATTATTCATGTCCAGTTGTCCACATAAAGGGAGCATACAAGGACACAAACACTGACAGTCAGTCAGCAGCTGCACATGCATGCTTCAAATAGCTTCATTTGCATTACTGACGCAATACTCGAGCACTCGAGTAACGTATACGTTCTGCACGTCGTAGGCATTAGGCAATACAAACACAAGCTACTTAAAGTGGCACAGTCGGACTCGGGGCAATAATATAGCATGTATCATACAATTGGATATTATACAATAGGCTAGGTGAAGAAAACGTCAAATCAGCTGGGTATACAAAACATCCCTGCCTGGTCAGTGTTTAGATCGGGTACATCCAACATGCATGCTTGCAAATGTTTTTAAATTACGATGGTTATTAGGCGGCAAGGCCTACTTACCAAAATCCAGAAACTGTTTCATGGAGAGTGGTGAAGGCGAGAATTTGGAGAAATGCTCGACATGTTTCACGCTGGCGGCGCTGGCCAACGCGGCATTTTTCATAATAAACCTCACGAACTTCATGGTTGCCGTCTTAGATCCAAAAGGCTTTTCTCAATCTTAGTCTATTATGTAGCCTATATTAAATTAGCTTAATATTACTACTACTACTCTCTGTCTGTCTGTCTGATCTGATCTGCACACATCTATATATTCACATGCAGTACCATGTTGACGCCTGAACAGCAGGGCGAGGCAGGAAAAACGACACTGTTGTAGCCAATAGGACGAGAGGGTTGTTTGTTTAGAAACCTGGTAAACCAATAGGAACGATTAGGGGGAGGGTCGGGACAGAGGAACACTTGTTTACATGCATGCCCTTTGAATTGTGGGTATTAATTTCCACACACAAATACTAAACATGTGGCTGTTTGAGAATACTTTTACTTATAGACTGCTCTCAAACTCTTTCTTAATTAATAATAGGCAAATTAGGCATAGATTAAGGAGTTAAACAGATACAATCGCAACTGGCAACACAGGTAATACTGTGTTGAGATTAGAATCAGGTGTATTTGTCTTCATCAAATGTGTTTGATCTGTGTCAACTACTGGTAGTGAAAGGAGGAACAATTCAAGTAAAACAAAAGGTCATATGGAAAATATAGTTTTATTCAAAAAAGAAATGTTATAGAGGGTATGCGCATGCTTAAAGTGAATGCTACATCGAGTGGCAAAGCAACATGCAAAGTGAGTTTAACATTGTTTAACGTTGTTTAATGCAATCAGATAGGACTTTTCTGTTTGGATGTATGGGCTGTCAAGGCCAGAAGTAGTTTTTTGCCACTCAGTAAGTATTCCTGCATAACTTCCGGGTGTGGTGATGATGTCACACGCATACCCTCTATTGAAGGACATATTTGTGCCCTACCTGTGATTCAATTTCCACTGTCTGTGCCATGGTGGAGTCCGTACCCATGCAGGGTGTGATTTTGTTGGGTATGAAGAATCAGGAAGGTTTCATTTATCACTAACTTATACAAATGCAAGCAGTGGATTGTTGATGGGACTTAATAAAGACAAATGACGATAAATAATAGTAAAAATATACAATAATGATAAATTAATGTAAAGAAGCGTTTAGGGTTCTGGACAGGTACACTAGCTTATGGACAGTTCAAAATCATAGTTTTATTAAACTACTCTCAAAATATTGTAGTTATTGACGTAGGATTGGGGTCATTGGGGTACGTTTTATAACCATAAGATAAAGAAGGTCATCCACGTCATTCTGATAAACAAGCCCACCTAGCTCCCAGACTATAGGACACAGTCCAAACAGACACACCTCCTCCCAGACTAGAACACACATATATCTATGAGAACACAGTCCAAACAGACACCTAGGCTCCTCCTACTGCTGCTGCTGCTGTTGCTGGTTCTCTTCTGCTCCCCTGGGCCCTGATAGATAGAATTCCTCACACATGTGTGAGTCCCGCCATTGTCAGAGAATGAACAGATCGAGGCTGACAGAGAACACCATGTCCTGCCAACTCTGCATAACTATGAGGCAAGAACAAGTCTCAGTCACTAATTCGGTCAATATGCAGTAGGCCTACTACACGACTACAGTAGTAGGCAGTGATAAGAAGTACTCACATGTTTAGTACTATCAATACTGCAATGTAGAAATGCTCTGTTAGTACAAATACGACAAAAGTATTAGAATCAAAATACTTAAAAAGTCAAAAAGTAAATAAAGTACTAATTGTGCAGAATGTCCCATTTCACAAGTTCAAAATGTATAAAAACTATTTTGTAAATAGCAGATGTACAAGCTCACACTGCCTCACATTGCAACGCATTGTGAGCTTGTAGATCGTCTATTTTCAAATGGCCAACAAATATATAGGGAGGAATGGTTAATATATGTTTTGTGATAATAATCTGTGGCCTATAATGACTGTATGAGGCTGCTGTTGAGAGTGCCAAGAAGCTCCAGTGCTAGCCAGATGTTTGTTAGTGTCGGAGTACCTACCTGCTCTGCTGTACTACGTAATGTACAGGTTCATGTGTAGGGCATCTGAGTCAATAAACGACATCATCACTGTAATTACGGACCCTACACGCAATTCACTCACGTTCTCATCGAGATTGTGGAACCACTGGCGCACATGTTTGTATGTCAGTGTGGGATATGTGCATTTTTATTTATCTTTTTATATATTTTATATTTACTGTTCTCTAATCTATCTAAATCTGCAAAGTAACTAGCAACTAAAGCTGCTTGTCAAATAGATGTAGTAGAAGTAAAAGTATTGAAATTTGGAAATACTGAAGAAAGTAAGAATACCTAAGTACTTTACTATCAGGTTTTGACACGTGTTCTCTGTGTTCTGATGAAATCGGATATTGTCTAAAGACATTATCTAAGCATGACAGTCCATGTTGTTTTCCAGTATAGCAGTCACCTTTTGTATAGTGACCCACATCGGATGTGGAAGGGAAATACCAGAAGTCACAGGGGGGGGCCGTGCAGCAGGAGTACCAGGAGAGCTACTGTAATAATAACTGCACTGTATACAGTCACATGACTCGCATCACATGCTGGAAGCTTGCGTTGAGTCTGTGACCCATGTCGTAAGCTTACATCAACAAAACACTTGATGAGAACAAGTTGTTCTCATCAAGTGTTTTGTTAACAACATGTGCACCACTCACCCCCTTTTTCCATAAAGGGTGTCTAATTTAAGCATTTACACTTTCATCATGGGCATTAGTAAATGTCCCCTCTGTGACATTTAGCCTACTGCTTAAACCATTAACCACTTAAACCATACGTTGTCACCCAAAGAATAGTCAAAATAGCAATGTGTTGTAGATGATCTGATATATTTCTTTTACATTTATTGGCAATTTCAGCCTATAATGATGACGCCCGGGACGCCAGGTTGTAAGTGATAAACTCAGCTTCAGGTTCCACCACATAGGCTCATATGTAGCATCCTCAGTTATAATGGTATGATCCTTGACATTGGTCGTGTTACAAGATTGTAATTATACACTATTATTGTGAATCTTTTCACAAGCTAAGTAGCACCCTGCAGCTGTTCACCAATAGAACTGTTAGGATTTTCAAATTAATCCATCTCAATCAAGGATGGCGAAAACGATGCAAGAATCTGAAAAGTCTTCTCAGCTCATCTCATGTCTTTCCTTTTCTACTGTTTAATGAACAAATATTTATCAATTCCTGGGTATTCAATTCATAATCATGACTTCCCTATTTTTTAGGGAAGGGGTCAGGGCATTCGACACTTGGGTGGCAGTGCTGTAGAAGGAGAATTTACCAATGTTTGTTTTGTAAGTGGGTGGTACCAGATCATTGTTCTCCGCTCCCTCTACACCCTCTACAGCTAAGTAGCACCCTGCAGCTGTTCACCAATAGAACTGTTAGGATTTTCAAATGAATCCATCTCAATCAAGGATGGCGAAAACGATGCAAGAATCTGAAAAGTCTTCTCAGCTCATCTCATGTCTTTCCTTTTCTACTGTTTAATGAACAAATATTTATCAATTCCTGGGTATTCAATTCATAATCATGACTTCCCTATTTTTTAGGGAAGGGGTCAGGGCATTCCACACTTGGGGGGCAGTGCTGTAGAAGGAGAATTTACCCACGTTTGTTTTGTAAGTGGGTGGTACCAGATCATTGTTCTCCGCTCCCTCTCTGGGTGTCGAGTGTAGAGAATGTAGACTCACTTTTTTAAGGTAGTACTAGTTAGTCAGGTATGCAGGTACTGAGGGCATAGAGGGAAAAACTGCATTTACAATGTTAAATGTCAATCCCAATTTCAATTGCTTAACTATGCCTTCTATAAATGGTAAATGGTGCATTTATATAGCGCCTTTATCCAAGGCATTCACACACACATTCATACACCGATTGCGGTGGAAGCCATGCAAGGTACCAACCAGCACATCGGGAGCAATTTGGGGTTCAATGTCTTGCCCAAGGACACTTCGACATGTAGACAGGAGGAGCCGGGATTCGAACCGCCGACCCATGGATCATTGGACAACCTGCTCTACCTCTTGAGCCACACCTAGACTAAATGGGTTGCAAAAAGATGGGTCTTATGGGGCCCCAGGCCGAGAAGTAGTCAAATTAGTTTGTTTTGGGAGGTTTAGACTAGAGCTTAGTGACATTGAGATGTTGGAGAACCAAGAGGTGCAAGCATAGTCAAAGGAAGGCTGAATTAGGGCTCCAGCTAGAGTCCTCCTGAGAGCACTCAGGTAAAGAGGAAAAAGAGGAAATTCTGCCCAGAAATTTTGTTCTTTGATATACTTTTTTCATCACCCTTGTTGCCATGCTTTCACCTGTCAGTTTGTTGTCAAGAATAGTAATACAGACCAATCTCTTCTTCTTCAACTCTGACCTTGAAATCATTTATACATAATTACATATAAACATAGCAACTCATATTCAGGAATATGTTGTTGTTCCATTCACAGAGGATCTAATTAATTAACTTTTGAGCAAAATTAACAATTCTCACAATGTCTACTAAAATATTATGTACTCATTTTGTGTCTAATATTATTCCTTTGCCATTTATTCCGTACCAAGTCGGTAAAAGGTCACTGTGCGTACTACCAAGTCGGTAAAAGATCACTGTGCGAAGCAAGTCGGTAAAGGGTCACTGTGCTTATACCAAGTCGGTAAAGGGTCACTGTGTCACAGCTAGCCCACGTCAGTGACCGTATCTTTAGACCCTGCTGCGGTTGCTGCTATGACACCTGACCCTAAGCACCGAATACAGAAGATATACAAGCTCACAATGTGTCACCTCAGCGATAGATAGTTGAGCTTGTAGATCGGCTGTTTTCGGGCACAACACCGTTGTGCATAAATTGGGCATACAGGGGTGGGAGGAGGGTATCCTCAGTATTTTTCCGCTTCCTACCAGCCTTACATTCCAGCCTGTGGCCAGCTCCTCTTACCTGTCAGCAGTGTCAGGCATAAGTGGAGGCACTCTGCCAATGAAGACAAGTGGACATACTGGACAGTGGACAACTCCAGTGGAAAATTCCTCTCCCTGCCTGGAGGCCAGGGGGAGCCTGTTAAGCCCATTCTGTTTGAATATGAATAATAATGGCAGTTAAATGCTAGAGTAACATTATTCACTCATTTATTTGTTATGGGTTACTTTTGAGAGCTTCTGCATGCTCCTCACTGGTCAATCGGAATACATAGGACTCTAGCTGGAGCACGATCATCCAATGTCACTATAACTATGCATTTACCTCATGATACCATATAAGGCCTTAAAAACGAGGCTACAGACATTCCAAAACAAACTGGTCAGGCTACTACTTGACCTAACACAGACAACTCATCTAACCCATGCATGGCCTGGGCTGTGGCAGAGTGGTCCAGGCACCTAGGCTGGTAATCCAGCCTGACGGCGTGTCGCGGGTTCGAGTCCAGAGCCCGTCGGCCTTTGCCGCATGTCTTCCCCCCATCTCTCTCCCCCTTTCCTGTCCAAAGATTACTGTACCCTATCAATAAAGGCAAAAGCCCCCCAAAAAAAATCTTCAAAAAGAACCTCATCTAACCCATATTGCTATAGGGTGGGATGGCTCAGACTAGAGGACAGAGTACAACTTGCAACGGTCCTGGACTGTCTAGTACAAGATACACTACACCACAAGACACCCATGTCACTTCAAAAACGTTAAAGACATCCACCAACACAACACCAGAGGGAGCTCCACAAATCACGTTCAAGTTCAACCCAGATTTGGCTCAAACAAGAGGTTAAAATGTGGAATTCCTTATACAAACAGTCATAAAAAATGTTTGGCAAAATGTTTAGGAGCAATATAAACGTGTGTGTGTGTGTGTGTGTGTGTGTGTGTGTGTGTGTGTGTGTGTGTGTGTGTGTGTGTGTGACGTGGCTTGGCCTGTTGTAGCGCCACCATGAGGCTGATTTGAAAACTGTCAAGTGGCATTTCTTCCAAAGCCTAGTGGGAATATGCATGCACAGTTTCACCACAATCGGACGCTGCGTTGAGTAGTTGTGGCGATTTGTACAAAACGGGTACAAAGCGGGCTACTCCTGAAAAGTTTAGAAGCCAATCGTAGCCAATGAGGGTGGATTATGAGAAATCAAACAAACCCGTCTTGATCACATGACTATGAAGAGCATGTGTAACAATTTGCGTGAAATTTGGATAAAATCTGAAGGAGTAATATTAGAAAATGTGTTTTACATTATGTCGGCCTCCTGGTGGCGCTATAAAGAGCAGATGTGAAAAATTCCAGGCAAAGGTTTTTCCTTGGCCTCTAGGGAGTTGGCATAGAAAGTTATCCACAGATCGGTGCAGTTAGAGGTAAAAACACTTTTCGGCCAGTTATAGTGCCACCATGAGGCTGAGTTGAAAATATTCATGTGGCATTTCCTCCTCGGCCTAGTGGGAATGTGCGTGCACAATTTCACGGAAATCACACGATGTGTTCATGATTTGCAGCATTTTGTTTAAAACTGAGCACTCCTGCGAACTTTGGAAGCCAATCTTAGCCAATCAGGATGGAGTCTGAGAAATCTGAAAGACACGTTTCGTTGAATGGCTCTAGAGAGACTGTGTACCAATTTGCATGATGTTTGGACAAAATCTGTAGGTGTGCTGTCCAAAAACTTGTTTTGCATAAAGCGGCCTCCTGGTGGCGCTATAACAGGCCGTTAATTTTGGAGCAGAGGTTCATCGTTGGCATCCAGGGAGTGTGTGTGCAAAATTTGGCATCGACCGGGTTAACGGTGCCGGAGATTAGCTGTTCACAGACGGAAGGACGGACGGACGGACGGACACACACGGACACACGGATGGACGGACGGAGTGCAAAACATATATACTCTCTCCCCATGCCTTCGGCCTGGTGGAGACAAAAAGTGTGAATGATGTGAATCCTTACTCTCCTTCAAAACTGCACTTACAGGTGGCTGTAAATCGGAACTGTACTGTACATATTTTTCTTTTTTGATTTAGTAGGCCTACTCGTTTTTATGATGTTTTTGCATAGTATTGTACGGTATGTCTGTCACTAAATGTTTCTATGAATTGATTACTCAAAACCCCAATGGAAACAAACCATGGTGCTTTCTTTGGTCCTAATCATTTTAGATTGCATATACCATTATGTTCTGTTCTTTTTCTTTTTTTTTCTTTTTTTTTTTTACAAACTGTATCTGTTTTATTTACTTTATCATTAGGCCTACTCTCCTGCATTCTCACACCACGTTTCAAAGTGCAAATTCACTCATTCATTCAGTCCATGCTATCAGTTATAGCTACTATCGGGCTGCTGCTATGATGTACACCAAACACAGGTCGGTTGTTAAAGATAACTGTGGATAGACATATGTGACTCATTTTGATACAGAGACAGTCATGGTCTCAGGAGAGAAAAACAGATTATTTATTTTTTTATCCAAAATGAGTTAATATCACTGGCAGACTCTTCTCACATAAGAGCATGTCTGAAATAAATGTCAGAGCTGAAATCGACATGTAAATATGAAATAAATGCTTAAACATGTAACTAGGTGAGTTTAGAGTCCACATTGAATATCAACTCGTTGTTTTCTGCAAGACATTACTAAGTCATATCTCCAAAACTGGTGGGTCAAACTGAACAACCAATTAATATGTCAATTTGAAGCTATGATTCCCTGCTTTCACATGACATGAAAAAACATGAAAATTTAAAAAATATTCAATGACTTAGCCTCTGTCAGAAACGGTCTATCATAATGAATATGTCACATATAATATTCATTAATATATTGTTGATAGACTGTGCATGATATGAATTCATGGACTCATACATTGCTGATAATTTGTGCCTGTATATCTAAATTCATCTGGTCGGTTGTCGTGCCTGGTCTTCTCCATTCATTTATGCTGCAAGGTCAAAAGGGCTCCTATAGAACACTCAAGAGGCCACACGGTCTCTTTTGTATACTTTTACTCTTGTGTCCCTCTGTATTTCAACCTTGACGCTGTTGCTGCTAGACATATGAAGTTAAACTCTGGTTGAAATCTGGCCAGAGGTGCGAACACTAATACGTACGCACATTTTAAAACCGTTTTATTTAGTAATTGCTTGTACTTATTAGATGTATTTAAATTTGTATGTCAATGATTGTTTTAGGTAGATGCGTAGTAGTAAAAGATTGTTTTCTATGTTTAGATGTATAGAAAGGCCTAACCAGGGACTGGGGTTGCAAATTAGCCTTGGCTACAAACCCTTTGTACAATGCAACGGTTTCATGTTTTTACAACTTGATACATTGTTTTTTGTATTGTCCCTGTTAAATAAACGTATCAATAAAAAACACCTGAATGATCCTATGGGATAGGGATCAATAAAGGTTGATCTTACCATCCTTTCTCTTTTACTATAAGAAGCATTTGAATATAATATATAATATTTGTCTAACTGTATAGGTTAAAATAAAATGACAGCTTGGGCTGTACATTTTCCACATATCAAACTGTTTGTGTCCATGGAGTGACATGACAAGGGATTGCATCACTGAGTCAGAGATTACAAATTAGGCTATATTGAATTTCATAATCAATAGTTCACCAAAGGGAGAAACGGCTAGCATAATAGCCTCCTGCCGGTGAGGAAATAATTTATACTGTAGCATATATGTGAAAATGGCCAATATTGATTTATGGTCATTACTCATTAGATGAACTGACTGGTTGGATAAAATGTTTTTCGTAGGCTATCATGCCTGCAGTGTTGCACTGGGCTATTTCATATTTTGTACCAGAGAGACTCTGTAGGGTGTTGTAGACCTTTATCTTAAGTGTTTCAAACACAAAGTAGGCTACGAATCTACGATGCATCCAAAAAAGTATTGAATGAGCTGCAGGGAAGCATAAAAGCATATGGTGCATGTGCGCGCCTTGACCGGGCGAGAGACACAGCTGAAACTCTTTACTCCGAGAGTGTAGCCTACAAATGGAACGAAATGGACCAACAAAAGGGTCCATTTGTTTTCTCGTTCTACGCTCTCGGAATTGCTGAGGATTTTCCTGTGTAGATGTTCACGTTTAGCACTCCTAGTCCCGCGACAGCATCCCACAGCAGCTCGACGGTGTGTGATCATCAGTCATCCAGCTTTAGTTCGTTGTAGGAACAGAAGGGAACGGAACACTATAGGATAGGAGGAGAGAACAGTAATAACCTGGCACTGGAGTCTGGACACACCGCCGCCGTACAAGCGAAGCGCTTCTGGGGCGCACTGCCCCCCTCCCGAGCGATGGCATCCACGGATCGATCAAAGGGAGCGTGTGAGTATTCATATCCCTGGATTTTGATGGACATGCATTGTCTTTTGTGCGCGCTGTTGTTGTTGTTGTTGTTGTTGTTGTTGGCGAGAATGCAAGCGTACGATGTCGGTTGTTGAAGATAGACAGGCAGACAAAACTGGATGTGGTGTAGCGTGTAGGAGGCGGCAATAGCGCATCACTGCCATGTTTTTACACGATAGTCTACAATGGCCTTATTAAAATGCCTAGAAAGTCACGCGACTTGGGGGAAAAAAGATTACAAATCATATCCCATTTTTGTGCAGTGTTTTTGTTTGTTTCTTCGTTTTAAAGCAGACGTGGTAATAATTTGCACTGAACATAGATCATGCATCTGAGCATCTCCTTAAAGGAGACGCGTGTCCTCGATGCTTCGGCAACATCAGCACCACATCGACTGCATGCCGTTCGATCGAGTTCGCGCAGAGGATTTTTGATATTGCCTACATTAACAGTGGTCAAATTAGACTTTAGTAGTGGTCATGTGACTCATGTCAGTTATCCCAAATTATAGCCCATATTCGCCCACCTCGAATCTCGTGAGAGCAAAACAGAGCTATAATGTGGAATGGTCCATGCTGAATGCTATAGAATTGGTTTTGAACATGCATGGAAACAACACTTTACGCAGAATAGGCTATTATAAACATTGTTGTTATCAGTAGGCTATACTGTAGCTTAAGTGAGTGATAGCTGTCTTATAGTTTCTGAGATGGTTTCGATTTGGTCAGGCCATTTGTTGGCCGTAAAACAAGTAGGCTAGCCTAGCTATATTAAGTAGCTTCCATGATAACAAGTCCAATTAGAGTTTTTAATGGCGGTTGGGCTTCAGGGATCATCAGACTGGTTGTTATTATCTGCATGGGTGGATCACAGAGTGGTTTAGATAGAATGAGTATCATCCTATCATCATAGTCCACAGCTATAGTGGACAGCGCCATGGTGCTGATCAGTGTAGATTTGAGCTTTCAGGAAACGTTTTTTATTGACTGAGTAAAAAGAGTTTTACAACCACGAAACACCTGCAGAGTTTTTAATATACTGTAGGCCTATATGCTATACAGTACATCCCAACAAAGATCCCAGGAGCTGTGACATGCACTAAATATTATGTACATACCGGTACAACGTCCTTACATTTAACTTTTGGTTGGCATCATAGTGTCTATAGTCTAGTTGGGAAGTGAATAAGCTGCACTCAATCAGTCAGTTTGTTATGACTGATTTACCATGGCAGACCTTTAGACACTTCTTTTGAGTCACACTTCTTTCTAACATTACAGTAGATAATTCTTTCATAATGCAATTGAGACAATTACCTCAAATCAGTTTCCTTCACCTAATTGTGCAACCGCCCAGAAATGTGCCCACTGAGGCCTATACTATATATGACTGCATCACTATGAGTCATAATGGGTCAGAGATGCACCTCAGGGTTACCTTTCAAATTAAAAATACATCGTGGCTATAACTCTGCCATTGTTCCACTGGTTCAGCCTTCATAGATTGTCGTTCAGTTTAGAGTTTGCGTTGGGTGTTATACAAGGCATAAATCCAGAAAACAAAATTGTCCTTACTCTTCTACATGGTGATTTGCTGGAACCCTTTCAGTGGTCACATTCAATAGTGTGTCCCTGATACTGTGTTCTGACTATTGAGTCTCACCCAATCAGTTTTCATCACTGCAGGCCTTCTCTAAACCTGCAACGTAATAATTAATATGCTAATGTCCTCTTGTCAACAGCCTCTAGCCCCCTATCAAAAACAATTATCTTATCCATATCCGCCCATCTCTCCAGTCTTCTCCCGATCCAAGCCTCCATTCTCCCATGTATCCATCCATCCATCCATCCATCCATCCATCCATTCACCTCTGTTTTTATAGCTGGTCTTCAGGGCTGATTTGACCCATCCTCCTCATTTGCCAGAATGCAGCCCCCCTCCTTGCCAATGCCCAATGGGACCTGTCTGGATGAGCTAATGACTGAATCATGGCATTAGCCGACCTAGCTAATCACCACTCACATAGCCTCTACACTGTTTCAGAGCCTCTCATGGGCCTGGGCTTGTTTGTTCATCTTTATTCAAATGTGCTGTATTTTGGGGGGGAGTTTCAGCGAGATGGCCTCTTTAGACCTATAGTAGCTCTTACATAAAGCACTATGTAACCACCGATGAGTGTGTTGTTGATTGTGTTTCTGTGCTGCATGCACAGTGATGTGCAGAGAGGCTGGAGGACACACCAGTGATTTTACTCTCCAGTGGAAATGGAGAGTAATTGCTCTCTAGTTCCTCATTTGGGAAATCTCTCATGGTGTGAAATAACCTGCAAATCTTTCTTCACCAAAAGGCCAGTCACATAATCCAATACCAACATAGATTTGTCTAAGCTTATATGAAGCCACATTCAATTAGCACATAACTGGCTGGCTGTACCTTTTCATGAAAGTGATTCATAATCAGAGGCACGCCAATCAAGCCATGGATTCTACGAGAGGAGTTAATTAGCAGTGGGGTTTTGGAGCTGCGTTGTGCTGGTTCAGGTTGACCTTCATTCAGTTCAGTGCTTTAGCCCAATCAGCCCCTGCTTGAGCCGACGAGAAGCATGGTGTTGGTTGTGGAGGATTATTATAGCATTGTATTTAGGCAACTGCAGGTGGGGAGATTACATTTTTGACAACTGTTTTTGTTTTCTCTGCACCGTCACACATAATACTTTAATTTTATAATGGAAGTCAACAACAGTCGAAACCAGCTTAGATGACATAAACGACTGAAGTCATAGACAAGCCACACTCACTGGTGGTGATATGCACTCCACTGAGTGTGCGTGCGTGCGTGCGTGCGTGCGTGCGTGCGGGCGTGCGTGCGTGCGTGTGCACCTTTCTAGTTTACAGTGCCCAACATTTGGCTGCTTGAGTAGGGTCTGTACATGGAGACAGACCCGATGTAACATGAAATATTTGCCTGACTGTAAAAACAAACCAAAAAAAGGACGAACCTCTAAAATCCTTTAGGGCCCCTTTAAAAGTGGCAACACTATAGTACTAACTACAATTCGACGCCAAGACAGCAATTAGTATATGTACTGTACACCCCCACAGGATTTGTTTTATGCAACAACATGTATTTGTTCTTGATGGCATTTTAATTGTGGTGTCATGACAAGCATTAGAATAACTTCATGCGGTATTACCTGAGAATCCCGGTAGGAATTTGATCTCCTGTTAGATGTTATATGAAATACACTTGCACTTGAATGAGCGGTCTTAGTAATAGCACTGATATGATTCATGTAAAACTCAGTCATGGATGGTTCCGTCCATATCTATTCCCACCATTTCTCATTCCCTACCTCTTCTGCCATCCGTGATCAATCTCTGTGACAATGCCAAACACTCCAATTTATGCAAATGTATACCATGTGTAAATGTGAATGTTTTATATAAGATACTTACCGGATGACAGAATTAACAGAGGGCAAGAGCCAGCAGAGCTAGGGCCCCCCGCTGCCAGATGGAATATTAATAGGCAGCTTTTAAGGGTCACAAGAGGTAATGAAAGGCCCGAAAGACAGGGACACAAAAGCATGGGGGAAAAGCAGAGCACACGGAGACAGCACTGCATGTTTTCCGTCTTTTTTCAACTGCACCACGAGCCAAGATTCCCCTTTGTGTGTTTACCTCCTCCATGCATCTTTATTTGTTATCATGTTCTTATACTTCTTTAACCTGTTGTTGACTGAGCAGTCACGGTTGATTCTTTTGATCACTGCCAGTTCATGAGACCATAAAAGTGGGCAGCACTAGTTCGTGCCAGATGTTTTGTTTCATAACATGTCTAAAACGTCATATGGTGGTGCGACAGTATTGTCTTTGTAGTCGGAGGCGTTGTTTCTCACGCTGTCTTGCGTAATGATAATTCTCTAAACATCCCCCTCCCTAGACCTGGATGGAAGCTAGCTCCTCCAGTGCATGCTAACCAGCCTGTGCGTGTGTGTGTGTGTGTGTGTGTGTGTGTGTGTGTGTGTGTGTGTGTGTGTGTGTGTGTGTGTGCGTGCGTGCGTGTGCTTGTGTGTGTGTGTGTGTGTGTGTGTGTGTGTGTGTGTATGTCTCCTATAACGTCAATCATTCCTCATAAAAGAAGTACAGAAATCCAATTAACCATAACAGGGCCTCAGGCGCGCCGGGATGAAATGGAAATGAGCAACTCCTTTGAAAGTATGCTCGATAAGGTTGTTTGGCTCCGTAGCACACAGGGGTCCTATTTGGTGTCTCTCATTTTTAATCTGGGGGAAAGTAAACCGCGGCCGACCTCCGCTCAGTGACGGGCAAATGTGTCCATTTGTCCTCCTTCTCCTGATGCCTTGTGTGATGTGGTCGGAGAAACAAGGTTTGGTCATGGTGCAAAATATTACTGTCTTGGATACACTTGGAGGCCCTTCTGTGTCCATTTAGAGGCCTGACAATGTTATGGAACACAGCCTTCAGGGGATGTTCTATTGTACCTTCAGTATACATAACCAAAACCCTGGAGAATGAAACGTGTACTGTATGTACGCACGCAAGTATAATTTCCCCTCCAAAGAGGGGAAATTATACTTGAATACCCTCGCGCAAGGGTATTCACTATAGCGCCCACACCGTCACTAACTTGTGGATTATAGTTTGGTAAACTGAAAAGAAAAAGAAAAGAAAAAAAGTTTAGTTGTACTGTGACAGGACAACTAAACTTGAAACGGTGCCCGATGTCTATTTTGTCATCTCCTCCTCTTACATAATCATCACTGTCAGGCAGACACCTTGTATCTCCATATATGTTTTTTCCTCCCATAAATTAAGACCCCACTTGGTCCTACAACAGTATGACGGAAAGGTAGCCAGAATAGCCGATCACGGCGCATTGTCGGCTTGTAGATTGCTTGTTGCTATCTTCGCTAATGTACGAAACATTTTGAAGTGAAAACTGAAAATGGTATATAGTGTGTCTGAGGGTTTTAGAACTATTTAACCCATGAAAAGGATTATCAAGAGCTTTTGACATAATATAATAACCACACTGGATCCATTGGAGCACAGGTTCTTTTTTCAATTTCCTGAAAGGTTTCCGCCGCCCGCCGACAGTGACATCATGCTGGTGTATTATCTCCAGGGTAAGGCTGCGACCTCTGATTATCAACACGCTGGTAGAACAATGCCCTGGGTGGCCAGTGGTGGAACGTTACTAAGTACATTTACTTAATTACTGTACTTACAGTAGGTAGGTACAATACTGAGGTGCAGTGTTGTTTTCGTCGACTAATACTATGACGAAAAATGGTCGTCGGCTACCTTTTTTCACTGACAAAAACTACATAAAAACGAAATAAAAACTAAGCCATGATGACTAAAACTAAGACAATTTCGTCAACAAATAAAAACTAGACTAAAATGTTAGTCATTTTACACTTGGTTGCATGCTGAAAATAGCAGATCTACAAGCTCACAACGCGTCGCACTGCGACGCGTTGTGAGCTTGTAGATCGGCTATTTTCAGCAAGTGTAAAATCAGTCATTACGACGGCATCAAGGCCCACCAAAATACATTTTAGTCGACTAAATCAACTGTAGACTAAAACTAGACTAACACTAAAACATTCCAGGTGACTAAAATGTGACTGAAACTAAATGAAAACTATTGAAGAGACTATGACTAAAACTAAAATCTAAATTTGCTGCCAAAAACAACACTGCTGAGGTGTACTTTTTGAGTATTTCCAATTCCCAGTATACTTTTACTTCTACTCCAATACATCTCAGAGGCAAATATTGTACTTTTCAAAGTCAAAAGTCAAAGTCATAGGCCTGACTCACACCTTTACAACAGACTGATGTATGCTTAATGCAGATGGAATATTAATAGGCAGCTTTTAAGGGTCACAAGAGGTAATGAAAGGCCCGAAAGACAGGGACACAAAAGCATGGGGGAAAAACAGAGCACACGGAGACAGCACTGCATGTTTTCCGTCTTTTTTCAACTGCACCACGAGCCAAGATTCCCCTTTGTGTGTTTACCTCCTCCATGCATCTTTATTTGTTATCATGTTCTTATACTTCTTTAACCTGTTGTTGACTGAGCAGTCACGGTTGATTCTTTTGATCACTGCCAGTTCATGAGACCATAAAAGTGGGCAGCACTAGTTTCAAAGTCAAAAGTCAAAGTCATAGGCCTGACTCACACCTTTACAACAGACTGATGTATGCTTGTTGTATGAGATGTATAGCTGATGCAAGCTCGCAATGCATTTCCAATGGGAGTCACATGGTTTGACACAACATTTGTGTTGTATGAGGGGGAGGGGGCAGTTGAAACACAGCCGAAAGCCACAACACAAATGTTGTGTCAAACCATGTGACTCCCATTGGAAATGCATTGCGAGCTTGCATCAGCTATACATCTCATACAACAAGCATGCATCAATGTTGTATGCTAGATGTAAAGGTGTGAGTCGGGCCCTACTATTAGTCACATACGTTACCACAGTGAAATTTGTTCTCCGCATTTGACCCATCTCTTGGAGCGGTGAGCCGCAGTGTGCGCCACGCTCGGGAATCATTCGTTGATTTCACCCCCAATCCAACCCATTGATGCCGAGTGCCAAGCAGGGAGGCATTGGGTCCCATTTTTACAGTCTTTGGTATGACCCGGCCGGGGATCGAACCCCCGACATCCCAGTTTCAGGGCGGACACTCTAACCACAAGGCCACTGTCTGTTTTTTTACTATTATTATTATTACTATTATTAAAAACATACATTAACCACTTTCGGCCATTTGAAATGCGTCGCCAATGTGAAGCTTTTATGTCTGCAATGACCCCAGCGAGTTTGCCTCATGCAGTTGTGCAGTTGTACACGGCGGTACATATACATGGGCTTTCCGGGTGAAGGATACGATGTGAATGTCATTCTGCGGAGGTTGCTAGAGCATGGTGTGAACACACCGAGGTCACGCTAACAATGTCTGACTTTTGTCAGAGAGCCGGTTGCTTAGGAGACCGTATAGGAATGTAATTTGGCACCGTAATGTAGTGGCTCTGTACCCACTCCAGGCAGCAAGCCCACTGTACACAGGTATTATAGTATAAGACCATTCTGTGTAGAAGACACAGATAGAATGTAGTATGGCTTTATGTCTTTGACTTTATGCTGTGCGTGTGTGTGCATGTGCGTGTGTGCGACTGTACGTGTGTGTGCGCCTGTGTGCGTGTGCGCCTGTGTGCGTGCGTGTGCGACTGTGTGTGTGTGTGCCTGTGTGCGTGTGCGCCTGTGTGCGTGCGTGCGTGTGTGTGCGTGCACGTGCATGCCTAAACTGGTATAGTATACTATACCAATTATACAATTATACAATTATTGTCCTCACAATGTCCTTTTCTCAAATTCTATATAGAAGTTGGGAAAAGGACATTGTGAGGACAATAATTGTCCTTGTCCTCACACGAGGAACTAGAAGAAGTGCCCCTCAGGGCACAGGTCTCCACCAGGATTGATATTTGGATCAAATCTGAAGGACTAATATAAAAAAGTGTTGCACATAAATGGGCCTCCTGGTGGCGCTGAAAAAGGCAGAATTGAAAAATGCAGGCCAGATGTTTTTCCTTGGGTTGCAGGGAGTGTGCGCACAAAGTTTTAGTTTTAGGCAGATCATCAGGAATATGCATGCACAGTTTCACCACAATCGGAAAACTACGTTGATGATTTGCGGCATTTTGTACAAAACGGATCACAATCTTAGCCAATCAGGATGGAATATGAGAAATGAAACAAACCCGTTGTGATCTAGCCTCGGTCCCAGGCTTACTTAAGAGGTTGTGAGTTGTGATCATGACTATAGAGATCATGTGTACCGAAGGAGTACTACTATATAATAAAATGTGTTTTAGCTATGTCGGCCTCCTGGTGGCGCTATAAAGAGAGAAATTTTTAAATTGCAGGCAAAGGTATTTCCTTGGCCTCTAGGGAGTGTGCATACAAGGTTTTACACAGATCGGTGCAGTTATAGGTAAAAACACAAATGGGCCAGTTATAGTGCCATCATGAGGCTGAGTTGAACATTTTTAAGTGGCATTTCTTCCTCGGCCTAGTGTGTGCAAAATTTCACGGAAATCACACAATTATGTTCATGTTTTGTGGCATTTTGCAGTCCTGCGAAGTTTGGAAGCCAATCTTAGCCAATAAGGATGGAGTCTGAATAATCTGAAAGACTGTTTTGTGTAATGGCTATAGAGAGACTGTGTACCAATTTGCGTGAAGTTTGGACAAAATCTGTAGGTGTACTGCATGTCAAAAAATGTATTTAGCAAAAAGCGGCCTCCTGGTGGCGTTATAACAGGCCAATGGGAAAAACTTGGGGCAGAGGTTCAGCTCTGGCATCCAGGGAGTGTGTGTGTGTCCATCTGAGTGCGTCCGCACTCGGACGGACGGACGGACGGACGGACGGACGGACGGACGGACGGACGGACGGACGGACGGAGTGCAAAACATACTCTCTCCCCATGCCTTCGGCCTGGTGGAGACAATTATTGGAAAAAGGGGGGAATTAGGAAATTATTAATTTTGGGATAGGATTAGATTTATTTTAATAGATAGTGTGTGTGTGTGTGTGTGTGTGTGTGTGTGTGTGTGTGTGTGTGTGTGTGTGTGTGTGTGTGTGTGTGTGTGTGTGTGTGTGTGTGTGTGTGTGTGTGTGTGTGTGTGTGTGTGTGTGTGTGTGTGTGTGTGTGTACAGAGTAGCTGAAAGTAAAGTACACATGTGTGTGACAGAGGAGGCGGAAGTGAGCCGGAGACAAATCCAGCAGATAGAGTGAGTGAGCGTCTAGAGAGAGACTGAGAGAGAGCCTCGCGTTGCAGTCTCTCCATCCACACTGGGGATTCACTCGTTTCTTTTTGTGGCCCAGAAAAACCAGGTTACCCACTTGCCTGTGACTTGCCACTGGACCGCTTGAATTCCCATCGGTGTGCCTAAAAATAGGCGTTAATGCTCTGAGATTGCCCTGGCAGCATTTCGTAGCAAAGCGTCTCGGCGCGTCCACTTCGTTAGTGCTCTTAATGCTGCCGCCAGCAGGAGGGGGGCGTCAACCCCTCCTCTTAAAGGTTATAGTTAAAGGAAGGAAAGAGCAGCAGGCAGAGAGTTTGACAACACTCCCCCACCTCTGAGAAGAAAGGAGGAGCCTGTCCCTGTCAGAAACTAGACCAAATTAAATGGCCTCAGAGGAGGCACAGAAAGGAATTCCAACTGTGAGACAAGTTTGTCTTTTTGACTATAGATTTAAACGTTTACCTGAAATAGGCTGAGTGTTGACTGAGGACAGCGGTTCACGAGCAGACAGGAGCAGGGGTTTTCGACATATAACTGCACAGCAATCCATACTTGGATGGGAGTTATTTCTCAGTTGTTGCTTTGAACTCTATTTGTTACATCACTAGGTTTTGTAGCAGAGGAGATGAGCCTTTCCCTGGGCTCAGTCGTCTCTGTTGGCTGTGTGAGGGTGGACTCATCTGGCTTTATTTATAAGCACTTCTGAGTGCGGTCTGTTTTGGTGGTGGTGGAACTGCAATCTGCTTCAAGCTAGAACAAGAACAGATTGCCTGGTCGATTTGTTAACAACTAGAGAGCAGTTTTGCGGTGATGTCCGCAGACAAATGCTGCTGAGAATCAAAATATGCTGGTTATCATTCCAGTCATTCATTCTAAGACACATCCTCTGTGCTGGCTGGGCCAAAGCAGCAAAAACAGCTCCTAACTCAATATAAATGCTCGAAAAACTTTAAAGATGGAGTGCCGTGATTCTGTGACCTTTTCTGTTTTGTATGTGTCTATGGAGTTGACATCACTCTAATAGAGAGTATGCACATGCTTAAAGTGAATGGCACATCGAGTGGCAAATCGAGTGGCAAAGCAACAGGCAAAGTGAGTTTAACATCGTTTAATGTTGTTTAATGCAATCAGATATGACTTTTCTGTGTGGAGTTATGGGCTGTCAAGGTAAGAAAGTATTTTTTTGCCACTCAGTAGGTTCCTGCATAACTTCCTGGTTTGATGATGATGTCACACGCATACCCTCTATAGACCCCCAGTGTGGTCAGAATATTGAAATATGTCTTCCCTGTGTATGTTTGGTTTCTAACTGAAAGGTTAAAGCCTTTGAGTCAAAAGGCCAAATCGAAATACACAACGTTAGTGACATCACAATATCATCCCCTCCCCTAACCCCTCCCCCATTATCATACAACAACAGCTGTTGTCTTCAGTTCAGGTGGATCACCACCCACCTGAAAAGCAGAAAACAAACACCACACAGAAACCAGCTGGTGTTGTTGTTTTGCAGGAATAACAATTCTCTACATGCATGAGGAGAAAATGTATGTGGAGGAAATGTGATAACGAACAGTAAATCACTTAAGCTCTATTGAAAATAAAAGATGTTCAAAATCTCTTAAAAAATAAACAAACTAGAACCTCACAATGTATCTTGTTGCTGCTGTTGCAATGTCACATGCTTTGAGCTTTTAGACTGGCTTTATTTAAAAACAAAATGTGAAGAAATCTTTGCAAAAATAGGGATGTGAGGGTTAATGTCATTAATAGAAACAACCAGTGCCACTGGTGCAGGGTTTAATTCACGTTAGGATCCAGAATTGCCACAACCTGCTGCCTGAGATTTCTAAGTGCAGAACTGAAAAGGGTTCCATAAACGCTGCTTGCACCACACATGGGTGCTGTCCTTGGTACTGAAACCCAATAAGCGTACACAAAGCGAGGATGCAGCAGGGGCAAGCTCCAGTCCCCAGCTCCTGTATTGTCTAATCACTGTATACAATCACTGAATAATAAGGTGAAGTGAAACCCCTCTTTCTTCTCTGCGTGCGTGCGTGCGTGCGTGCGTGCGTGCGTGCGTGCGTGCGTGCGTGCGTGCGTGCAGGAACGTGGACTGGAACGTGTGGGCTCAATGCCCTAACAAGCCGTGTTTGTTTCTCTGTCTGGTTGTAATAATTGATTGTCGCACACACAGCCCCTCCATCCATCCCCTCCGAACGAGAAACATGACTGTAGTCCTTCGGTTACACTAGACTTGAGTAATGCCTGAATTACGTATGACAAAGTCTAAATCAGGCTTCATGTGAGTCTCTCTGTCGGGTGGCAGCTGCATCTGTCCCTATTGTTGGCAGAGCATGATGTCTGTAGGCTTGGCTCTCTCAGAAACAACAAGTGTGTGTGTGTGTGTGTGTGTGTGTGTGTGTGTGTGTGTGTGTGTGTGTGTGTGTGTGTGTGTGTGTGTGTGTGTGTGTGTGTGTGTGTGTGTGTGTGTGCGTGTGCGTGTGCGCGTGTATCTAACTACTGTCTTATATGCTCACCACTGCATGTGTGTATTCCCCCCCCCCCCCCCCACACACACACACACCCTACCACAACTTCAATAGAGTGGCCCCAGCGCATTTCCCATGCCCCTTACCCCCTCCTCTACCCTCACATGCCTTTTGATTATGCACCTTACTCTCCTCTCCTCTCCTCTAGAGAAGAAGAATGAAATTAGCGTCACATGGCACAGCTGGTAGTGGAGGGTTGGGAGAATGTGCTGTGGGGGACTGTGCGTGTGTGTGTGTGTGTGAGTGTGAGTGTGTGTGCGTGTGCGTGCCTGCACATTTGTGCCCTTCGCCAAGGACACCAAAGACCTTTCATTATAGTAATGCACTAATGCCTCAGCTGAGCGCACGCACGCACGCACGCACGCACACACGCACACACACACACACACACACACACACACACACACACACACACACACACACACACACACACGCTTGGATTAGTCGTTTTCTCTGACACATGGTGGAGTCATTAGATATTGTTTATATCTCAAGGCTAACACACACAAACACACATCTGTGTCCCTCATTCCTTGTGAATGATGTTCTTCCTGGTCCAATCAGTGCCTTCCCTTCCCACACATCTTGTCTCTGCATAGCCTACCTACCTACCAGCAGCAGCACGCTCTATTAATTCATCTTCTCTTGCAGATACTGTAATCATATTAGCAGCGTGAGTCAATTAACCACTCTGGCGATGGTTTTCCCAATCAACAGACTATCATCAATCATAATTTCTTCCCATTATTATGCTCAGCTGAGTTTATGAACTATGCCAGACTCGCCATTCGATAAAAGTGGACCCTTATTGGTGAAGTTGTAGCCAGACATCAGAGATCTCTGCCTACTGATACAACTGGGAAATCTAAATTCACTGTGTGAAGTTGGCCGATGGGTCAAGGCTCCAAAAAGACACCCTTACAAGACTAGGACCCTGGCAGCTCTCACCTAGGTGCTTACAGCTTGTTGCTCCAAGCCCAACTCACTGAATGACCCTGCAGTCTCCCTCTCTCTAGGGAGTGGATTCTACCACATGGCATGCAATCAATTAACCCAGTTATACATTATCATAGCCTATTACTAACCTAACATTTAAAGGATGTTGTACAACAGAATATAAGTTACATTTCTCACTCAACATTACATTCAAAAGACTACTAAAATATTGCTCTTAAATACAGACAGACAACACACCCCTCCTCCTCTACAATACTTGGCACCCTCCAATTTAGAGAGGCGTGCCCGCACTGATGAGGTGACCAATCAATCAACAAACAGAACCCTTCGAACATTACAATGCATTGGGAAATACCAGGATGCACCACTGTCCCTGACGAACACTTCCACACAGTCATTTCCAAAAGCCGGCCGGCAATGTTAGTCAAATGGAAGCTGCTGTGTACTTAGAAGTGTACATTGTCCTCAGTGTATATATGTATAGGGCACGGGCGGCACGGGCTGCCCCGTGACACGCTGAATGAGCTTGGAGCTCTGGAGAATACCCGCCGTTTTGAATACCAATCCTGAACCTATATGAAGGAACGTCCCTTAAGCCTTTGCATTGGTTCTGTGTGTCAGGGTGAGTATAGAACAGGACGACAGAGCAGTTCAACTCAAAAAGCTCTTTAATAAACTAAAGGTTCCAAACACATATTCACACCGGCAGGATTACAAACCAACAAAAACACATCGAAACAGAGGGCTAATTGGGTTAGACAGGGATAGACGGTGACTATGGTTAACAGTAATCAGGGTGGCTAGACAAGACAGGAGTAGACAGGAAGCTACAACAACAACCAAACCAAATCACTAAATACTGAACAAAACGAACATAGAATTACAGAAATGAAACAATCAGGAAAACATGACCAAATGCCAAATCAGGGAGCAAGAACACGGAGAGAAAAGAATGTCCGATTTGACAAATGCAGTCAATGTTCAAAGGCAGAGGAGCGGACTGTGACACTGTGAAGGAGTTTTTCTTTTCTTTTAAACGTCTGAATTGTTTCCAACGAGTTTTAGGCCATTCCTTGAATACAGAATCTAGAAGTCTAGATTAGGTTGAGGTCGATTAGGTTGACTTTTGTTTAATTTAGGTTTCCCCACACAATTCTGTGAAATCTTGTTTGTTGGCCCCTACTGGTTTGTCTTCAGACTGGATGGTCCTAGGATTGTATTGAAAACCACATGCCTCCAATACACATGGAATCGCAATACACATGGAATCGCCTGCCACTTCATTTCACCTGCCAGTGGAGCTTCGCCGGGAGGATGTAGCATTTGTGAAGGATCACCCACATCCTCTCAGTTCAACACCCATGCTGAAAGCTGCCTTGTATAAGTCGCTATTGCAATGGCATAAAATGCACTCACTGTCCCTCACTGTTCCCTCCTATCTGCAAACACGACCAATTGTGTTTACTGGAACGCCCAGCTAGCAGGATTCAAACGCTGTAGTCTCAGTGGTGGTGGGCAGGTACTTTTACCCCGTGTAATACGAGTGCCGAATACATTTATGCGACTGAAGGTCGCAGTTTACTTTGAAAACCTGGCCTGCATCTCCCGTCAGTTGGTCGGTTGAATGGTCGGTCACGCGGCAGGCCTCTCCATATATGGTCACGCCTCGTGACATCACACCTCCATATATATGGTCACGCCTCGTGACATCACGCCTCTGCATATATGGTCACGCCTCATGAGTCATGACAAGCTCTACAGATAATTTAACCCATTTTGGGCGGGTTATGTTAAAAATAGCAGATCTACAAGCTCATAGCGCACCACCGAGTGGCGCGCTACGAGCTTGTAGATCTGCTATTTTTTTTAAATCGAAGAACCACTGACATAGAAACATAGCTTTTTCAGAAAGCTGTCAGGATGTAAAAGACATTTTTAGAATCTGATCTCAGGTCAGAATGGGTTAAAATATATAGGCAATATATATTTATATTTTGAGCATTTCAGGAGCTGTAGTTCCAGACTCTATAGCATTCAGAGATAGTGGAATAGTTGTTTGGCTACGCGAGACGCATATAATGACATTGTAACTCCACCCACCCAAAGTTCATCTCATCCTCATGCGTACGCCCACTGTATGCTTTTAACTGCTGAAGCCAGTGTGTGGGATCTCCATGCCCCATTACTGTATATTTCGCTCATTTATAAGGAAATAGAAGTATTTTCCATTACACCCAGCTGCCAACTTGATTTCCCCTTCCCGGAGGATAGAGTTGAGTTGCAGGGAGCTTACATAAATGTAACTCCATTTTCCATTTGCAGAAAACACTACAAACCTCATGGTTCTCCTGTACTTGAATATAATTATTTTCCCTTTTCATACTTCATTAGACTGAATAGTTTATGCATATTTGGTACATCTTCGACTTCGATTTTTATCATTTCAACCCACGCAGTGTGTGTGTGTGTGTGTGTGTGTGTGTGTGTGGTCTCTACTCAGTGAGTAAGCACACACACACACACACACACACACACACACACACACACACACACACACACACACACAGTGAGAGTGAGTGGATGTGATGTTCTGTGAAGCACGAGAGGTTTCGGATGCCTTGCCTGGCGGGGCAACGAGCATGCATGTCGGGCCACCCGGCAGGGTAATGATTGCACATTGGCTTCAGGCTGTGGAGGTCTCTGGTTGGCATGAATGCATGAATTTGCCATGAGGCTGTTTATAGTGCGGCGGAGGCCCGGGAAGGACACGGAGTCACGAGGGGAGTTACTGCATACGGGTGCATATCTTCGGTCCGACGTATACCAACAGTCCAACGCGCAATAGTCCGACACCCTATACCGCAAACCTTAACCTATAACCCTAACCGCACGCGTAACCCACTGAGCCACGTATAGCGCCGTATAGCCGTATATACAGCCAAGGCCAACTGCTCTGCGCTATGACCTCTTTTCATCATCGCCTGCCTCTTCACCGCCCTCGGGCTATCACTCCTCATCTTATTTCTTTCTTTCGTTTCTTCCTCGCTCATTTTGACCCATTAAGACCTGAGGCTGCTTCTACAAAAGAAAAAAGAAAAAAAGACAAACTATATGTTGCTATATGGTGAACATTTTCATGTCAAGGACCCCCAACATTTGCCTAATTGGCCCCGGACTCCCATCTCAAAATATTTAGTTCCAGGGACCCCCAGAAGCAAATATTTGACTTAAAAATGTTTGCTTATAATATTCAAAGATTTTCCAAAAATAGTGTAAAACAATGATTAAAGTGGGTATCTAAAATGACACAGATGCTTTCCCGGTCTTAGTGGGTTAAACACTGTCTCATACAATGCATACGCCGGTATCGAGCTTGAGGACACCATTCAAAGTAATAAGGTCGGCCGCGTCCATTGAATTCACTTCCTTATGGCCTGGCGCAGGTGAACACGTTGCAGCGCGACCCAAGTATAAGTCAGGGTCAGAGAGTCAGAGACCCGTGAACACTGAGCATTTGGCTGTGGATCCTGAGTGTCGATCCAGCCTGCCAGTGTGTCTATATCCTGCATAATGGAGACGGCTTTGAGGCCTTGATCTTCAGGTGCTTTGTAACACAAATTACCCGGTGCTTTCTTTAGCTGAGATCCAGAGCAGTGGCTGTGAGTCATCTGACACTCTCTCTCTCTCTCACTTTCTCTACGTCATTCACTTTGTCCTGAATTTGTGTGTGTGCGTGTGCGTGTGCGTGTGCGTGTGCGTGTGTGTGTGTGTGCGTGCGTGTGTGTGTGTGTGTGTGTGTGTGTGTGTGTGTGTTGTATGTTGTATATTTCTGCAAATTACACTTTGTTGATGATGACGGGCGGCAGAGCAGCCCATGTCAACTCAATGCGGTCTAACCCTACAATGGGGTGCTATGTTCATACTAGCAGCAACAACAGCTACACAACGACCACATGCGGTCATGGCTAAACTGTCTGTCTCTGAGTCACCATTGACGTGTTGCTCAACATGCTCGCTGACGTCACCAAGCGGTGCATCCGTGTTGGAACTGGCTGACAACAAGAATGATTTTCCCCCTCCCTTTCGTTAGTACAGACCTGCATAATCAAATCAAACATCGTTTAACTTATTTAGTAAAGAAGGAGATGAAGCGTTATGAGGAATTAGTTATGCACGGATGGAATGAGGGGAGGAGGGAGGAGGGGTGGGAAGGAGGGGGAAGGGATGAGGAAGGAGGGTTGGAGGATGAGGGGGTCAGGATGAAGGGGGCGATGACGCGGGCATGAATGATTAAGTGAGGATGGCTATGTGGTGGGAGGGGGAGTGAGGATGAGGGGGAGGCTGAAGAGGTGTTGACTAGGGGCATGATGGAGGATGAAGGGCGAAGCCCTGAGGGGAGGAAGGGGTGAGGAGGGGAGGTAGGGATAGCCATGTGGGCTCCGGGGGAGGGGGGGGGGGGGGTGTGTAGGCGACCCTACACACAGTATTTGGCCTGGGGTCTGAGGAGAGAGGCGTCCTTCTTGGCAGTCGTCTGTGGACGCACCTTCACTCCGAGACCCCCATCAGGGACCTGAAACTAGAAACAACTGTGAGTAAGTGAAAATGGGAGGGAGGGAGGGGCATGCGAGATACTCCTCACTTATTGGAGCAGGGGTGGAGTTAAGGTGGAGAGCTTGTCAGTTACCATGGCAGCAGGGCCACGGTGAGTGGCGAAGGTGGAGCTATATGATCACCATGGTCACCATGGCAGATACGTCGTGGGAGGAGTTTACTCGGTTACCATGGCGATGTTGATTACGTGAGGAGTGGACTAGGAATGGGAGTTAGCATGAGAGTAGAGTGAGGAGTTAGTAACAATTTGATTCTTTGAAGGCGTAGTCATACATTGTACCAACTCCATTACAAGTTGGAATTGTGTGGGAGAAAAGGTTAGTGGAAATGGTGAAACTTGCAAAAAGGTGAAGCCAGCTAAACTGTTTTTGTAGCTTTCGTAGCGTGTCGGCGGGCAGTTGGTATGGTAATGCATTGGGGAAAAAAATACTTTTAGCCTGTCGCTTTGTCACTGCCACTGTGAACACACAACATCAGCCTAACCAGGCATCTAAATCTCAGGAGGAAAGCACTCTTGAGGAGCCATTCTGATTAAATCATTTGAAATTTGACTCCTGTAATACAGCAATATCTTATCATAAAATCATAATTGATTGACACTTATTGAGCCGCAAGCAAGCCGCAAAGCAAGCGTGTACTGTTAACTAGAACGCCCAGGACGAAGTTCTTTGTCCTTATTAGTAACACCCGACGCCCAGGACAAAGTTTTGTCCAAAAGACGAAGTTTATTGATATGAAAACCGATCGCATCGCTCCACAGCCTGGGAGTGCCTGTTGTGCAATCCTCGATGTTGTGCAACAGTGAGACGTCATCGAAAATGTCCCCCCCCCCTGTTTAGCCGACGACAACAACAATCTTAAAACCATAATAACTAAACTAACTAAATCATCCCGTCTAATTATAAAAAAAGATCCTGTGTTAGACGGCCCTCCGCTGCAGTCTCTAGTAGCGGTAGATTTATTCTTACCTCCCGTTGTTGTCGATCGCCTTTAGAGTGGTTTGGCTATACATCTAGCTGCTACAGCCACATCCGGAACAACATCCGGTCCGTCGGTAAAAGTGCTCCGTTGCTATAAATCGACTGGGCGCTATAATTGAATGGATTAAGTAACCCCAGGCAATTAAGGTGTTAAGGACATAACAATGAAAACAGGTTGCCAGTCATGATGAAATGGACAAACCAAGGACAGTCACTCTGTCTGCATGCATTGAATGGTTCAGCACCACCACTGGTGGACAGCGACAGACCATACACACTACCTGTGCTGTAACCCAGCAGGCCTTTTATGATACCCAAGAGAGCAAAGCAGCAGATTGCTTGTACAGTATGTACAGTATGCCATGCAAAGAGGTAGAATGCACATAGAATTCAATGTGGGAATGACAAGCTATTGTGGATTTTATACAACACGCAGTTGCAATAGAATAGGCTACAACATACTAATTTATCACCAAATAAAAATCTCTTTAAACTCTAACCATAAAAAAACATAACTAGGGCACTTGCGCACCCCAACTATGTGCAGGCTTGAGACCCTTAACCAAAAGAACTATGCCCAACCTTAAAGATGAACTGAAATAGTACTTAATTTCCATTTTATGACATATTTTCTAGTGAAACATGAGCTGTGTGCACCTCAGCCAGTCACAGCGATGGCAGGGTGGTGTTGAATCACAGCAGAGCTTCCAGCCTCCACACAATGACTTATTTTAGCCGGTTATGAGCACTTTTGTTTGGGTTGCCGTGTAGCATGACTCGCCGAGGTCACATCAGATCACAAAGTAAAAACAGCAGATCTCCGCCAAGCTGGGTTGCCTATACCCAGAACTGTGTCATTCGTTGGTCGCAGCCAGGACGTGAGGAAATATTGTTTGTGCAGAAGAGTTGGTGTTTTTTTTGCAATGTGGTCCAATTTGGGGGTGTTGCGTTCATGATTTATATGCCCTGGCCTACACATTTGCGAAGGCTATTACAGGCAAATGTTACGGCGTATCAAAACTGTAATTAATTCTCTGATCTTCCCCATCTACAAACCCCCCATCACCCCGCTCTCCCTATGGTCTCACTCTCATTCCATCTCTCACTCCGTCTGTTTCTTTTCTCTCATTCTCTCTCTTTGCTCTGTGTTTCTGCTTTCTTTAATGCTCTATCTAGAACGAGAGAGTCTATTTCTTCATGCCCCCCCCCCCCCCCCCCCGCATCCTCCCCCCTCTCACATTTCCATTGTGCTGTGTAGTTGACTTTGATTCAGATTTGAGGGAGAGGATCCAACTTTTGGATTGGTCGCACTGGTAGCTAAGAGATTAATGTTTTCTTTGGGAAAAAGTTCCCTTCGAGGCTGAAGGCGGAGAAGCTAAAGACCTTGCTCTGAATAAGTAAGAGACAGAGAGAGAGAGAGACAGAGAGAGAGAGAGAGAGAGAGAGAGAGAGAGAGAGAGAGAGAGAGAGAGATAGCTGCTGGATGCTGGATGCAATAATTCCACACTGCAACCAGTAGAAGGAAAGACAATGGAGAGAGAAAAAGAAAAAGAGTAAAAAGAAAGCAATGAGAGCAAATTCAGTACACAGCTGACTGTCTCCATCGTGCTCCATGTCATCAATCTCACACACGCGTGCGCGCACACAGTCACACACACACACACACACACACACGCACACGCACACGCACACACACACACACACACACACGCACACGCACACGCACACGCACACGCACACGCACACACACACGATACTATACAGAACTCTGCCTACGCTGCTGAAGGGGGGATGATTCATATCATGGTATGGGGCATGGCACTTAAGAGGCTGTGTTCTGTGCTGCACTGACATACTGCTATTTTCTGTTGTGCGTGCTTGCGTGTGTGTGTGTGTGTGTGTGTGTGTGTGTGTGTGTGTGTGTGTGTGTGTGTGTGTGTGTGTGTGTGTGTGTGTGTGTGTGTGTGTGTGTGTGTGTGTGTGTGTGTGTGTTATGGATATATTGTATTCATGCTGTCCTAGATATGCAGTAGTGTGCATGTGTACGAGAGCGTGTCTGGAGGGAATAGATAGCCAACAGTCACATGTTGCACAGCAACAACGTACAGTATAGAGCGCAGTACGTAGCGAACGGTACGTTCGTAACGTTTAGCCGCGTTCAATGTGGCATCCCTAATTTGGGCATGTCGTTATAGGCACAGGATGTTCAAAAATGTGAATTGAAAATTGTCAAAAATATTTAAAAAAAATTGCAGATAACAAGCTCACAGCAGGTGCTTTTTTCACTAGAGGTACGTCACACCGCCAATATGTCTGAGTAATAGTTTTGGGGGCTTTGTCAGAGATGGCTTGCGCACATCCAGTTCCTTGCTGGTGCTGGACAGAAGGTAGATATATACAGAGAAGAAGAAGTCCACACACAGTCTTTGCTCCAAACAGTGTTTATTTTGTTAAAACACCGACATTTTATTCAGGACAAGACGTTTCGGCCGTGAGTGGCCTTCATCAGGTGACAGTGGACCCATTGGACCCGTCTGTCGGTGTCCCTTTTGTGCCTATATATCACCCATTTTATGGAATGAGGTTTAATCTATTATAATCTACTAGTCCTTACTCGTTCTGAATATATGAACAGCAAATGATGTTCAGTGTGGGTAATGCGATGTAATAGATCACATTACTGATAGGGGGGGATTGTTTACAGATGATCTTGGGAAGTTGGGTTGGGCACAAAAGTAGGCTAATTAAACGTTTCTTTTGCAAGTAAATGCTGTAGTACAATCACAAGTACACCATTGATGTGTGATGTACTGTAAATTTGGTGGTGATATTCTGCCTATAAATGGAAGTTATTGAATATTTTCACGTTCGGTGTTGCACTTTGTAGACGGTCCCTAACCGCTCACCGTCTGCTGCCCATGGAGATATAAGCTATTAAACGGTGAACGCGGAGGTTGGCTTTTTGGGCTTCAAAGCAAGTTGTAGTTTGTTCTTTATATTGTTGTGGACTTACTTTGGCTACACTTCATGTGGTGTTGGAGGCGAGTGGGTGCAATAATGCCACAACAAGGATTTCCAGGCAGTCAGGAATATTACTAGTAGAACGGCAGGTAACACAGTTCACAGGACGGCACGGCAATAATAACAGCTCTCAACAGGCTGCGATATCACAGGCTACACTACAGCAGTACACTGTACACTGTAACTCACGCATATACACTGTAAACACACAGTGGCTGTCAGTCCTTGGTCCCTGGCACAGCCGGAGGATACTCCTCTACGACCATACACTCTGGGATCCGGAAGACAACTGAATACTCGCGGGCTGAACAGAACACAACACAGAACTCTCTTAGCTGAGATCCAATCAGAACACATTACACTCAGTATGGAAACACACAATAGGTTGTGGGCAATATAGTAGCAGGGCAGAGGTTGGCAATGGTTCCCGCGTTACACCATAATCAGGTTAAGAATGAGATGTTTTGTGTGATTTAGGAATGTGTCGTTCCTGAGCTATTGAGTCAGCGTTGGTTGGTCATTGCATCTGTCTGTATGCGCTGGGTGTATGCAGGGCTGTAACCTGTCGTTGTCAGTGTCCAGGCTTTCAGCGTGCATGTAGGCCATGGCACGGCGAAGGAGGTGGTTGAGGAGGGGGCGGACAGTGTGGTCTCGAAACAGCGCGTGTGTTCACGTTAACATGCCCCCATCCAACTGTCAGAGCTGGGTTTCAGGTGCCTGTGCCACGCAACCCCCGCGTTGGCCGCGATGCTTCCCCAAAGAAGAAGTTATGTCGACTGACGCAAGAGTAGCTGTAGTATGGGTTTGGTATGAGTTGTTTTCCCCGTGTGGGTCTGATGCCTGCCTGGGGGCGGTGTGAAAAAGGGGAGGTGCGTTGGAGAATGCAAGGGGAATGTTGCACGGAAAACTGTGTCCCAGTATTAATCTGTGTCCGTCCCAACATGCATTTCACTGGTGACACTGGTGACACGTGATTTGCGGAGAGATGAGTTGTTTTTGACGCAAATTAATTTAATTAAGATGATTGTTACAATGTTTGGCGTGTGTAATGCAGGGCAGATTGAGGTTGGAGGACAGGGCTGCGCGGCGCTAGGTTCCATGAGGCTGCCCGTGCGCCGTGGCATTGTTGTCGGGGTCCCTAAGCGAGCAGCAGTCTTGCTCTGTGCTAAGGAAGGGCTTCAGACAGAATGACAGACATTTTCCGGTGCTTTTATAGATAGATTATAGCCCCTATAATGTATGTCCAGCTTTGAACTGCTGGCCACTGCTTCATTGACAGAGTACATTACCAAATAAACCCTGTTATTATCTACAAAAACTGCTGATACGATAATCTGCCGGAGATGCCGGAGAAATATATTTGACAATGTGTTTTCAGTCCAGCTAGTGAAGTGTTATTATGAGTGTGAAAAGATTCTGGTCCTTTTTCCTTGGTGTTCAGTGAAGCAGCTCAGAGATTAGGGCCTTTTTGAACTTACTTTATTCATGAAGACTGCCTCGTATCTCCTCTCTTTTGTGTGAGAGGATTATCTCTTTGGTTTGAAAATAATGTGCCTTTGATACAGGCTTAGCCCCAATGAAATCATCTGCAGAATGTGTAGGCCTACACACCATATACGGTATGTCACACACAAGGAAAAGGCATTGCATTAAGAGCAAGAGTACAGTAAAATAATATTTTTGGCAGTGAAGATAATTTGATTATAAATAGTTCACACCTACACCATGTGTTCATTACACCTCGGTGTGGTGGTGAGTCATCCTTGCATTAATCCTTTAGAGGCTTTTGTTTCGTTATTGACTGAATACTACAGTGACCTTATCAGTTATCACATTTAATTTGGTTTTCACTGTGATTTGTCATTACAGTAGAACAAGCATTATGTTATTGACTGATGCACAGTAAAATCCCCGGTGTTAATTCAAATCTGAAAGGGTACAAAATACAAATTGACCCATTTTTAGTAAATGTAGTCTTTTTACACTGAGTTTGGATGACAGCAGGGCTAGAATTTAAATGTCCTCCAGTACACAGTAAAATCCTCAGTGTCAGTTCTATGGGTCCATTTGGTTTCATTTGTACACTCTCTGACTTAAATAAACACTGAGGATTTGAC